>NW_015777269.1:0-952 GCF_001515625.1 Sinocyclocheilus rhinocerous | reverse complement strand
AGCGACTTAAGACTGGTTTTGTGGTCCAGGGTCACAAATATGAAAAATCAAATACAAAATTTTTCAACCTTTTCATATTTAAAAAATTAATTAATTAAACTTAAACCATTTTAATATTTATTATGTAACTGATTTATATCAATTTTAAAACAAATATACGACTGTCCCACATTCGTCGTCAAAATTTCAAAGGTTAGTAGGCTTCATTACCAAGGAGACAGTGTAAGTAAAGAAGTTTGAAGAGAACAAACATCTGAAAATATTATTCATGAACAGAATTTTTAATTTCCAGTCAAGCTGTATGTATTCACAAGTGTGAAAATATTATTTGTATTTAAAAAAATGCAAAATGCTAGCTCTGAAACTACCTTTAGCGAGACAAAAGAGTCAAATTATTTCAGAAGTTTGATATTTTCACCACCATCTTTTCCACCAAAGAACAAAATGCAGATGATTCTAGTGATGGAAATTAAAGTCTCGACATACACAGACAAAATGTGTAATTGTGAATGAAGAGTTAATTAAATAAAAGCAGAGCACTTGTTGCACTTGGCCTTAGTAGACTGTATAATAAGTAAATGTTGTGCATTTTGTTTGAGCAGAATGAGGTAAATCCACCTAATTACAGCATCATATTATTGTCTTGAGGGAGCCATGTTTTCCCAGTATACTCTTCCACCCTTACAGCAACAATGTGGTCACTCTCACCGTGTGGCATTGGCACGAGTTTCATTCCCACCAACAGCATGCGGCTCATCCTCCAAGTTTAGTAATAGCCTATGTGGGGAATTTTAAAAACTGTTGTTTCAGACCTGTAGGAGGAAAACAAAAAGCAACAGGGAGGTTTTCTTCCAGACATGCATTTGATCCTCACTCACGCTGCTGAACAAAATCCAACACAACATATTTGAAATATCCAGCATTTTTCCCAGACTCAATCCTGACATGATCC
>NW_015777268.1:0-952 GCF_001515625.1 Sinocyclocheilus rhinocerous | reverse complement strand
CGATCTTGGTCAGATTCTCTTCCAGGTTTAGGTATCTCTCTATCCAGATCTGTTGTTCCTGTAAGCTGATTTTCCTGCTTTTCAATCTGATCACCATTCTTTCTCTCGACATGGGTTTGTTCAGTGTTCGTTGTCGCTGTGTTTTCTCTCTTTTGTCTCAACAGTGTGAACTCTCTCTCCACAAACAGAAATTCTCTAACTTTTCCTTTTGTTTTTTCCTCTTCTAGTTGGTCTTGAATTTCTTTGATTTCAGACTCATATTTAGCTTTAATGGCCTCGATTTCTTGTCTGACCTCCTCTTCTCTCTCTCTATTGATCTGCATGAGTCTGAATGCTCTCTCGGCCTCCTGAAACATTTTGTCATTATAGAAATTGGGGTCATTATCCCACATCATCTTATCAATCTTCTTTAACAGATTCACGACCTGAGCAGGATCCTTCTGTTTATTATTGAACACATGAAATCTTCCTCCACAGTCATTTATAAGTTTCTGAACGTGTGGATCTCCTTCTTTAATGTAGTCTTCAATACTTAGATCTGTGAGATTGTCTCCTCGTGTGAACAACACCATAGTGTAGGCCTCTGCTTTCTGTCCGAAGGTCATCTTGATGAGCTGAAGAGTTTCTCTTTCTTCTTGTGTGATTGGGCCGACAGCGATGACCAGCAGAAACACATGCGGTCCAGGAGTCGAGAGTTCAATGCATCTCATGATCTCCTGCTGGATCTCTTCATTACTGAGAGTCGTGTCGAAGAGTCCTGGTGTGTCCACCACAGTCACAGGTCGCCCACAGGCGTCTCCAGTCTCTCTTTGGCATGTCTTGGTCACAGATTTCATGCTGGTTTTTGACTGAAACACATGACGTCCCAGGATGGTGTTTCCAGTGGTACTCTTTCCCACTCCAGTTTTTCCAATCAGGACGATCCTCACACACTCCAAGCTCTTCTCAGCGC
>NW_015777267.1:0-952 GCF_001515625.1 Sinocyclocheilus rhinocerous | reverse complement strand
AGATGCGCATTAAATATCGTGCGATATTTATCGTGCAGCCCTATCGTCAAATATCCTTTCCTGAAATACTATATGCAGTACTTGACTATACTCTACAAAGTAGAACACTACTTGCAAGAATTCAGTGTACTTCCAAAAAATATTACTACAAGTAGAGACAAAGGCATTTGCCACTACAATTAAAGTCTATTTCTTTTAAAAGCTAGCCTATTTCCTGCATATTCAAACATCAGGGTCCAACTCATTCGCCTCCGAGTCAGAATGCTCACTTAGCGCATGTATGTCTGAGTAAATTAACAGCCACAGCCTATTGGCTGTAGATTGGCAGAAGTGGCATCATGCCACAGCTTTCAAGAGCAGGCACTTCCCCCTCTACAGCTCACTACCTCATTTATCTTTCACAGCCACATCTGACCACCAATACCCTAAGATTTACACTGATTTGAATACAATATGTATTAGTTTGGTTACAAACAGCGCTAAGGCCTAGCACACCCGTCAAGGCAAAGTTTCCCTTGAGGCACTTTCAATGAAATTCATGAAAATAATGTCATTCAGGCTGACAAAACTGTCAGCAAAACTGCCAGTAGGACCAATAATCCAATAGGCCATAACAAAAGTGTGGTGGTAAAAAACGCTCTGGCATACTACACAACGAAATCCTGTACTTGGCACTGCATTCAGCACTGTATATAGGTTTTTGCATTGATTTTGCTTGCTCTTAAATGCGATTCAGTGGTATGGCACTTCCTGAATAGCAAAATCCTATTTAAAGGGACTACAGCTGAGTGTGGGCCAAATGCAATGCAATATGATCATTTATAACATGGCTGTTTGCTGCAATAAGTACATAAAACCTGACATCTCAGTAAACAATTCCATATAACAGCAATAGAAATAGACAGCTTAATAAGATACTGATTAGTAAGACCTGAAATGACAGTTTTTTTTT
>NW_015777266.1:0-947 GCF_001515625.1 Sinocyclocheilus rhinocerous | reverse complement strand
TATCACCTTTATTCCAGTGCTGCCATTGTCCAGTTTGTGAAGGCTGTAAGGCAACTTGGATTTTTCCCCTTGAACAAATTGGTCATTGAACGCTCGACCGTGAAACTTCTTAAAGCCATGAACCGTGTTCTTAAAGTTAGTTATGAT
The DNA here is from genome assembly GCF_001515625.1 of Sinocyclocheilus rhinocerous. Classification (NCBI taxonomy): domain Eukaryota; kingdom Metazoa; phylum Chordata; class Actinopteri; order Cypriniformes; family Cyprinidae; genus Sinocyclocheilus; species Sinocyclocheilus rhinocerous. Next base: position 800 of record NW_015777266.1, on the reverse strand, counting down.
CTGTAGGGGGCATGTTTATTGGTTAATATCCCACCTAATTTCATGATTAGCAAACATTTCAAATGTTAATAAATTAGAAAGCATGAAATAAACAGCCTTTCGTACCTGACTTTTAGCAGCATTTCCAATGGTCCGATTTTTAGAGGCCAGAGAAATGCATGCTCTGTTGGAAAAGATGACATGTTCATAAATGTACCATACATTGTGACGACACCCTCCATATTTTATTTCCAAACTGATGCATTATAGAACATGGATGTGCAGGGTGTGGATCAGCACCTTGGACAGCGTCTTCACTAGTGCTCATCACAAGTCTTTTCTGAGTCGCATACCATGTTATGGTGTGAAATAAGCCTTTGAGATTTGAAAAGGCATATCAAGACTGCTAGCAACTAGAGGCCTTCAATATAATTTCTTATAAGGTGACTTCTGCATTTCATAACCACTAGAATTATGACAGTGAAAATTATTAGTAGAATTAAACAGGCTACCAACTGAAAAAAAATCTAACTCGTTTGGATTAAGCTGTTCAACGTGTTCAATCTATGTTTGAGATTATTCTAACATGTTTGGATGCAACCTCATACTTCTTCCATTTTTTCACAAAATGTGTGATTTCTATAGTAGCAATCAATATGTCAACGTCAGATACAATATTGTGTGAAATATTAATTCACTTTAATAGAATGCATAGAATGAGACTACAGGATGTTTCAAACTCATTTTCAGACCCATCTATTGGATTGTCACTACCAGAGAGAAAATGTTTCATAGATAGATAGATAGATAGATAGATAGAT
>NW_015777265.1:0-952 GCF_001515625.1 Sinocyclocheilus rhinocerous | reverse complement strand
TTCAGTGTCATTTTAGAAAGAGCAGGAGGCTGTGAAATGCTCCATTGGAGTCGTCTATCTGTTTGAAAACACTAGCTAATGTGTTGGTCTCCAGTTCCGGTTGCTGATAGTACTAAAACTCACTTTTCAAAACTTTCTGCCTCCCCCATCTGTGTTATGAACCAAATGCTCTATGAAATGTGTTAACGGAAATGTGAAATACATTTGTTAAGATCCTGTCTGCCCCTCAATCTGTCTTTAGCCACGATGCTAACTCAAACGTACACAGTTTGTGGATAAAAGTCTGTCAGGAGATACAGGGTTCTGAGAATAAAATTGACTTCAGAAAATGGGGAAGAAAATGGCTCAAAGTCATAGTTTTCCAGCTTAGAACTGATTTGTAATTCTAATGAACTAGCTAGCTTACTTTGCTGTTCATAAGCTAACCATTGTTTTGATGCTGTTTCACTCAGAAATGGAAGTAAGATAGGTTGCAAAAGCAGTTTTGTGGTAATTTTAAACTGGAAGTGAGAGAACTGTTATTTTTTTCTGAAGGTTATGATGCACGCTTAATATCAAACGCTGAACTTGCCAGAGGGTTAGCGCGTTTAGCTAGTTCATTAGGCTGTGGAAGGCTTCAGCAGCTTACACCCAAACAGGCCCAGGCTTGGCTTTCATGTAAACCGTTTCCTTAGAATCCTTGCCTGAAGGCCTCCAAATATTTTTCCTCTCTCCGAGTGTTGGGAGAAATGTGTTTTGGCGGGTAGGTGCTGCGGTAATAACGCAAACATAGGTACAATCAGGATTTTCATCAACAGCCTGTATATAGTCATTTCAGATGGTGGAAATGTGATGTGATAGAGAGAAAGAGGTAGTGATATACAGCATTACACTGTGGGTTTCAATGACATAGCAGTAGGGCTGTCGTGGTGAGGGAATTTCCCTTGCGTTAATTTTGAGTGGCTCAATAGCG
>NW_015777264.1:0-952 GCF_001515625.1 Sinocyclocheilus rhinocerous | reverse complement strand
TCGGTTGAATGTCCAACTTTATAATATTATGAACCATCTTGCGTAAACTTACTTGGAAATAATAAACATATCATAATAAACTATAATAAACTGGGAAATAAACAGCACCTGTGACAATCAAGACTCCAGAAGATCTTTAGATTCATGCTAGAGCTCAGTGTTTTCCTTAGATCCTTCAAGGCTCCTTCAAACCAGATGAGATCCCTCACTGATCATCAAATTGAATCCTTAATTACTAACAATCCATTCATCGCATACTATATCTAAAAATTTTATTAAAAAGAAACTCATGGTGATGGGAAGATTGCTGTACTGGACATTGCTTGATTTAGTGTTTTTTTAAAAGGTGTGTAAGCATTTGTTTCACAAAGCCATGGATGCAAAAAGAACAACAAAACAAGAAAATAACCAATAAAAAACAGCTTCAAGAGTAGCAGGATACAAAATGACAAAATATAAGGAAATAAATTGCATAAATTGAAGATAAAAAAAAGAAGGGATCAAAAATCTGAAACATTTAAGTAAGAAAGAGCAATTTCTCTGTGTTTCACAATTATTGTCAGGAGAGATGTATTGCTGATTTGGTAAGGGCTAACTTGCTGTCTAGCTTGAATCAATATAAAACCTAAATCTACAGGTATTTAATAGTTAGAATAATTTAATAGTTTGAATGTTTGCTGGTTAACGATATATGTATAGCTGAATATTCTGTTACCACAAAACATTGTGCTGCTTGTTGTCCTGTTCTGCAGAGCTCAAGCATTTACACATCTGAGGGCCATACTTACTGGACTAGTAGTGCTTAAGTGCACTTAAATATAGCTTACAAAAGTTTACAGTTTAATTCCACTGAAGATCCTTTCTGAGTTTTACAAATATCCCAGACTTCTCCATTATTTAAAGAACTGGTTATCAATTATTGGATCAAATCTTAAAAGTATATATATATATA
>NW_015777263.1:0-952 GCF_001515625.1 Sinocyclocheilus rhinocerous | reverse complement strand
ATGGAAGAAATGAGGGAAAGACATTAAGTGAAACAAGGTCAAGAACTATCTCATGAGACCGGTAAAGAGCAGAGCACTTATGTGATGGCCTCGTCTGCAGATTACGACAGACATTTCTTTCATTTAGTAACAGAAGCGTTTTCCTCTTTAACGAGGCCATCCGTACAGTCATTATCTCTAGGTTATTTCTGCAGTTTTAAGTATAGCAGATGTCGTCGTCTTTTTCGCTCTAGCCATTTTTCCTTTCACCTCCATCCTAGACCTTCTTCTCCATCATCCTTCATCCAGCCTTCAATTTCTTTTTTTTTCCTACCAAGCCTTTTAGCTTCTATTTTCGTTTCTGCCTAATGCTTCTTTTTCCACCTGTCTTGTGAAAGATTGCACTGCTCTGTAACATTTGTTTGCTCGTCCGCACTGTCATTGCCCATTCCTCCCTTTCTCTATCTTGGGCTTCATCTGACAAGTGGTCTGTTTTGAAATTTAGGCCAGGCTAATCCGCCCCAGGTGATGTGTCGAGCCTTGTGCAAACTGAGGATGACATGGTTGTCCTATAGCATGAAAAGTCCTCGTCTCATTTCAAGTGGAACTCAGGAAACCGCTGGTATCTGCCAAATATTACCTAACTAACTCAGCTCTTAAATATTTTTTTCAGGTAAAAAATAGGCTTTTATTCATAGATTTAAACACATTTTGGAGAGTATCACGACGTATGCGTTGTTTACGTGCAGGAAAAGCACACACATGCGTTGTGATACTCTCCAAAATGGTGCTAGGGTGATGCCGAAGCGTTCACTGCGTAATGAAGCCTATTAGATTGCAGTTTGAATGCCCCTATAATTCAAGTTATGAAAGCAAAAAAAAAAAACCCTTTTCTAATAGTTTTCTTAAATATTATTGTGTGCGCGTGATTGCAAATGAGATGTTTATTTTATACAACAGTTCAACAAACAAG
>NW_015777262.1:0-952 GCF_001515625.1 Sinocyclocheilus rhinocerous | reverse complement strand
GGAGTTTAAAAAAATCTTTTGTGTGGTGCATTTGTTTGTCTTTTACTGACCTGGGGATGTGAATTCTAAGTTTTAAACTGCACTATGCAATCACACAAATCACCTTGTTACGAAGGTCGTAGGCTGTGCCTATTGTGAAGACAATAGTCTGTTGACTAATAAGCCGCAAAGACTTTTCTGCACCTGTAGTTGTAAGATACAAATAAAACCACTTATTTTTGAAAACTGCTGTCTCCAGCATTACTTAGAATTGTCTTTCTTTTTATTGTGCAAATAACAAGGTGGGGTTTCCATTACCAAAATTGCTGTGCTTGGGTACTGTGTTAATATGGTATGGTATTTTATGAATACTTAATTAGATACAGCTGTATTAACATTTTTAGTATTAGCTTCTCTTTTTTTTTTTTTTTGTCTTATAAGTGTCATTTTGAAATTGTTTTAGAACTTGAGGGATGGATATTACAGATACAATGATGTACCTCTCTCTATATATGTAAATACTAACAAATTACACATTTTATGATAATAAAAATAAAACATTAATAAAAATGAAAAAAGAATGAATACAAACGTTATGAATAATGTTTTTTTATGTGTGGGGCCTGTTTGCATTTTAAAGATGAGCTCTTTTTATGCTTTATTTTCATCGAATGTACAATAATGTACATTTTTTTTTATCTCTATATATTTTTACCACAGTCTATAATTTTTACACATATAACATCAGAACAGCATGACTTTTCACAAACAATACAATAGAGATTCTGTGTCGTGCTCTAGTGCTCATTCGGAGCCACAACCAGTACTTTTAAAACACCAAACATATAATGAAAGTACCAGTTATCAGTCATAATAAGAATGCACAAATAAAGACTAAAAGGAAAAAAGAAAAGAAAAGGCTTGCACACCCCTATTTCTATTTATTGCAAATAATTCAGGAGACAAAACACAG
>NW_015777261.1:0-952 GCF_001515625.1 Sinocyclocheilus rhinocerous | reverse complement strand
TCCCATTCGCCAACGGAGTAACAGTGACGTGACCATCAGCGACATCGATGCGGAGGACATAATGGACCAGAACGCCGTCAACCCCAACACCGGCGCCTCGTTGCATCGGGAGTACGGCAGCACATCTTCGATTGACCGGCAGGGTCTTGGGAACGATGGGTTCTTTACTATGTTGCGAGGATATCGGATTGACAAATTGGACCATCGCAGCGCCCCACCTGCCGGCTTCCCAGAGCTCCTTCGCTACGACACAACCCTCTCCCCAAGCTTGCAGACCGCCGCCCAGATAGCCCGTGGCGAGATCGTCCGCATCTCCGGCTACGACTACGTGGACAGCTCCCTCCTCTACAGCCGAGAAAGGGAGAAGTCCTTCATGTGCCGTCTCAAGTCGGAATCATCCGAGACGTCGCTTTTCAGGAAGTTGAGGACTATTAAGAGCGAGAACGACGGTCTGCGGCTCTCCACCGAGCAAGACGACCGTCGGCCGCTCAGCTTCCAGAAGTGCTTTGCTCACTATGACGTCCAGAGCGTCCTCTTCAACATCAGCGAAGCGGTGGCCAATCGCGTAAGCCTCAGCCAGAGGAAGAACACCACCACCGGAGCTTCTGCCGCCTCCCAATACCAAGTCCCAGGAGGTGGACAAGTGGGTGGGAATACAACTGGACCTGTATCGATGTTCGAATTTCCGCTAGGAAGTCGGGAAGACCTCAATCCCAAGGAGAACCTGGATGCGGATGAGGGGGATGGGAAGAGCAATGGATTGGTGCTAAATTGCCCGCATTTTCGCAATGAGATTGGTGGAGAAGGGGAGAGGAAGATATCTCTATCCAGGGCCAACAACGCCACCTACAGCGCTGGAGTAGAAAACTGCTCGTTCGAGTCCTCCTTGAGCTCCCACTGTACCAACGCTGGCGTGTCTGTACTGGAGGTGCCACGAGAAAGCCAGCCAATC
>NW_015777260.1:0-951 GCF_001515625.1 Sinocyclocheilus rhinocerous | reverse complement strand
AAAAAAAAAATGTTTGTAATACTTTTATACTGGATAAAAGCAGTGCTTCTTCTGCAGGTAATCCACTGTCTGGCAGTGGAGCTTTGATGTGGCCATATGTTTGAAACAGGTTTCTTCATCAGTCTCTTCCACATGCTGTTGGACCTTTGTGTTCTGACCCAATGTCCCTCTGCAGTTTCAGGCCAACTGGATTCGGCCCAGCACAACACTCACAGACACAGCTATTAAGCATTGACCATATGTTTTGTGGCCTAAATTGAAAATGCTATCCATTGTACCAGATAATAATGTCTTGTTAAGAGGGATTTGTGCATTGTTTGGGCTGTTGCTTTTAAGATGTTCATGTAATGCAACAGAAAAGTCATAAAGAGGTCTCTAAATGATTGTTTTAATTGTTATGCTAACATATGCTAAAAATTGTAAATGTGAAGGGGACACCGGGGGCAATTGTAATGCTTTACATTTTTTTCAGTGACACTCTTTAATGAGTTGTGACACAGTAAAGTTCCCTCTCAGCCGGAGAAAAAAAGGAGTCTGATCATTTTACCTTTTCTAAAAATTAAAATTGTATGGTTTAATTGGGAAAACAGAATCTACCCAGACTCATCAATATATTTTAATAAAAACTGATTGAATTTACATTACTGTTCAAAAGTTTGGGGTGGGAAAATATATTTTGAAGTCACTTATGCTCACCAAGGCTGCATTTATATGATCAAAAATACAGCGAAAACAGTAATATTGTAAAATATTACTGCAATTTAAAATATTTTATTTGAAAATATTTTAAAATGTAATTTATTCCTGTGATGGCAACGCTGAATTTTCAGTGTTGAAAACAGTTGTGTGGAAACTGTGGTACAGTAAATATTCAAATTAGAAATGTTTTGTAACATGTCTTTACTGTCTCTTTTGATCATCTTAATGTGTCCTAAAAGTATTAATTTCTTT
>NW_015777259.1:0-952 GCF_001515625.1 Sinocyclocheilus rhinocerous | reverse complement strand
AAGGGACGAGGAGAGAACAAAAGATGGAATCCCCTTGGTTACAAAGACAAAAGAGACAGACACAAGGCCCGAAAGATCGCCCAAATCATCTCCTGTCGACAATGACAAGTTTCTACTAAGAATAAGCGAGGATAAGGGGGATCGGTAGGAGATAAGCTGCGGTCCTGAGCAGAGATTTGAGCATGGTCCCCTAATTCTACTCTACTTAGCACACAATTAATTTCTCTCTCTGCCAGTGTAGCCTTGGTCCAAATGAGCCCAGAGACTTTTAACCCCATCTTAAATGAAAAACAGTGGAAATGAGGGCTGAACAGATGCCACAAGACAACAAAACTGCTCAGGGAAAGGCCTAAGAATGACACAAAGCCTCAAAAAAATATGTATTTTCGAAAAGGATGATTTTATTTTGCACCTTCATATATCTATATTATATAGAGAAAGGGGGGAAATTTTGATAAACCATTTAAAAGCATGTACAGTTAAAGTTTTATGAAAAAATATGTATATACCTCATTGTGGTGAAACAATTTTTACTCAGAAATTGTTAGTAAATTCCGCAAATCATTAAAAAGACATGGCAAATTCTGAATTAGAAACGCTGAAATAGTATTTTCTTGTCAAACATCCTTCCAAAAGTATAATATATATAATAATTATGCCAAAAACAGCTTTTAGTTGAACCACTTACTACCTGTACTATTATCTAAAGTTTAACATTAATATTAAAAAAAAGTTGCTTGTGTATTTTATGGTTAATATTACAACATATATATAAGTAGGATTACTCTCAGAGCACCCTAATGAGCAGGATGGAGAGATTAATCATTGGTGTTCCCAAAGTTGTTAACAAGTCTATACAATATATGCATGTAGCGTAATGATGTCACTTTTGTTGAAAATGTTTTGTTGACATGATTTGGATTTCCTGGGTCTAAATCCAGGTATTGGGGAG
>NW_015777258.1:0-952 GCF_001515625.1 Sinocyclocheilus rhinocerous | reverse complement strand
TGTACAGTATTAACTTATGTGCAAAAAACAATAGTGCAGTAACATCCCACACTAATACAGTTATGCTATATTAGATGGAACTGTCTTAATACTGTCTTGTGTGCAGCTGAAGAAGAGTGGAAAGGAGCCCAAAGCTGCTGCAGAGCTGGTGTTAGGTGACATTTCCCATAAAACCAAGGTGGGCATTTGTGCCTTTAGTAAAGAATCAGTTTAGTGTCCATTTCTGACCCTTAATAAAAGCGACTTCTTTGCTGGTCTTTTTAAAGGTGTGTGAGCGCTCCACGTCTCCTGAGTGGAGAGAAGCGTTTCACTTCCTGCTTCATAAGCCTACAGAGGAGATTCTTATTATAAAGGTAAAATAGATGGAGTTTTGATATTTAGATATTTAGGTAGTCGACATTATATAATCCATCTAAAACTGTTTTTAATGATCCTTTTAGAATTATTATGCTTGATGCTTTTATTATACATTACATCGATTATTTATAATATGTATAATATAATAATTAATTGTCTCGTTATTAGTATTATTTTATGTAATTTGTATACCTCATATTGAGAGACTATACTAAATATTTGTACTTTTAATATATTATTATCTAATTATGTGTATTATTTATAATGATATTATTAAACATTTATAAGTATATCATATTATTATATATGATATTATTTGTCACACTGCTGGACCATTTAGTAACTGGCGATTAGTTACAGGACCTTTCCCCATGTACATTAATATAAATTTTAACTTGACTTTTCAATATTGATATAGTCCATGGACACATTATGCATCAAAACCCCTTATATATGTCATAATAAATATTCATAATGGATTTGATCTTTGTTCATATTTTCTCTCGTTTCCTCGTAGCTTTCAAGTGCCTTTGAGCAGCCCTTAGGCTCAGTGGTTCTACCAATCAGAGAGCTGCTTTCAAAACCAGATCTACTG
>NW_015777257.1:0-952 GCF_001515625.1 Sinocyclocheilus rhinocerous | reverse complement strand
ATGTTGAATGCAATGGAAACATGCCTATGAAAGAACAATATTACAACCTCCAAACAGCAGAGACTCTCAGAATGCCCATAATCCCTGCAGACAGAGCTGGAGTTACTGCACCTAATGCAATAACTCTCTTGCTCACGAACGCATGCACACCAACACATACTCAGCCTTTCAACTCCTGCACTGCCCAAATCGCGTTCACCCAAACTCGATTTAGGCAGAAATCTGATTTCCGTCCTCTCATGCGCGCACAAAAGTGTTTATATTTGCTCAGAGAGCAGATGCATGCATGTGTAAGCGTGTGCGTGAGTACATCCATGTGCGCGTGTGTCTAATTGGCAGGCTTCTCAATGACAGTGTGTATTGTGAGGATAAATACATGCGTACAGTGCAGCACAGGGCACAAACCCCGCTGAGCTGAACAGCCAGGAAGAGGAGGAGTGTTCAGAGAGCATACCCGATGCATCTGTCCGTTTTTCTTCTTGCTCTTGTGCCTGTTTTGCAGCTCAGCCTGCCTCTCTCGCTTTCTCAGTCTTGCATGGCTGCTTCCAAAAGACGACTGGCAACACTTTCACTCTTAGTTGTCTTGAATCATTGATGCTATTGACAAATACAGCTCAATCAAAGCAGAAAGTAAATAGCCTCTAACGCTGGGCAAAATGTCCAATTAACACAGCATGTCCGAAGCTTCTCGCCACCATTGGGGCGACAGCATTGCTGACCTTTGGCCCAAGTCTTGTCAAACAGCGGTTCATCGCAAACAGTTTTGCTTGAGATTAACAAATCAATCCAAACCTAAAGTGAGCAAACAGCCTAACTCAATTTAACATTTCAAGCCAGGTATGGGCTGGTCCTAGCTGGTCCTATTTGGTCTTCCCAACTGGTCAGGTTTGCTGGTTTTAGAAGGATTTTGAGCACTTATCAGCTGGTCAGGTTGGGAAATTAGCTGGCTAAT
>NW_015777256.1:0-952 GCF_001515625.1 Sinocyclocheilus rhinocerous | reverse complement strand
GGAAGTGACCTACTAGCGAATGACATTTACGCGTACGAGTTCAGCCCCGCCCCCGGGTTTCGGTTCATGCTGCTGGACGCGTATGACATCAGCATGATCGGGAGAGACGAGAGCAGCGAGAAACACAAGCGATCATTGAAACTCCTGCAGGAACACAACAGCAATCCTGATCTCAACCAGCCGCCAGGTGCTGCAGCCAAACCTGTGTGAGGTTATAGTGAAAGACAATGGAACTAGAGTAGTGTATTAACTAGTGCTTAACAGATTAAATAAAAAATAGAACAAATGAATAAAATAATAATAAAAAAATCTGAAGAATTGTGGAAAATGTAGGCTGTAGCTGAAGCATGCTGGTCCTTTTCAAAGTAATTTATATAGCAAATAAATGAATTTAACAGCAACTTATGAAAAGGTAGGTTTTGTTATACAAGTTAACATTTTTGTCTTGGAGACTATCACCTTGCCATCTCCAAATATAATTTGGACAATTCATTGAAAAAAAAAAAAATATGAAGCTGGGGTTATGTTATTAAATATTATTAAAAATAAATGGATAACAGTAATAAGTTACCACAAATCATTGTTCTTTTCACGTATTAAACAAAATTGGACCAAAATCTCCCAAGACTTTAAACGGTTATATAAATCCTTCCAAATAATTTGTATTAAATGAAAATGGAAAAACTAAATGTCCCACTGTTTCTATTCCGGCATTACAAAATAAACTACATTGAGATATTAACATTAAACATTATTCTTAAAAATTAGAGATCAGATAAATGCGATTTATGATTTTTAAGGAAGTAGTTCAGCAAAAAATTCACATTTGCTGAATATGTGCTCATCCTCAGGCCATCCAAGATGTAGATGAGTCTTTTTCTTCATCAGATTTGGAAAATTGTAGCATTACATCACTTGCTCACCAATAATTCCTCTGCAGTGAATGGGTGCC
>NW_015777255.1:0-952 GCF_001515625.1 Sinocyclocheilus rhinocerous | reverse complement strand
AATGAGGTGACTGATGTGATATGTCAGCTCCTCTTCTTTCCATTTTATAAAGCACATTGATCTGATATTGATATCTTTATAGATACAGCAGAGTCACTGAATCTTTTCAACAATTATTTTCTTGACAGTACAAAGAGTCTGGAATGTAACATACTGTGAAGTATTTAAATGACAATTTAACATAAAATGCATAAAATAGAATAAACGATTATCAGATGTTTTATGAGGATTTAAGTGACTAATATGCTTTAGATTGCATGTTTATTACTACGCAATTTTGTACACTTCAGAATTAATATCTGTAAAGTCTAATTTACATATAATGAAAAAGAATAGTCCTAAATTAGGTCAAAAAAGCATGTTTATAGGTTTTAAAGTAAACTGCTAATTTAAATTAACACATATGAACTATTTTAAAATTCATTCTAAAGGCCCATTAAAAATCAGTAAAATAAAATTAATTTCATTTCAGATAAATACATTTCATTCTAGACTACTTATTAAAATACATGATAGTGTGCTTCATTAAAATACACGTTAACAGATTGTTGAAACACATTTTAAATGTTCAACATAGCTAAAATGGCTTGCTTGCCTAAATTTTTCAAAGTATCTTATTTTGTGTTCTGCAGAAGGAGGTTTGAAACCGCATAAGTGTAAGTAAAATATTTTCAGGTGAATATTCCTTTAAGACTGGCTATGACATATTGAAGTAAAGGTCAGCACTGATTTCAAAGCAGGCATATAATCACCATGCCCTTTTAAAATATGGCCTTTTATTCAAAAAGTTATACAATAAATAACTGAAAGAAAAATCTGCTTGGCAGATGATGAGTAACAAATGCATCTATTTATCAATGAAGAGGCGGTTAAACCTGAACACAGTACAGACGTTTCTGTGAATTTCACATACAGGCTTTATTATTATTATTTTTTGACTACTGAACTTTTT
>NW_015777254.1:0-952 GCF_001515625.1 Sinocyclocheilus rhinocerous | reverse complement strand
TTTAAAATGTAATTTATTCCTGTAATGCAAAGCTGAATTTTCAGCTGCCATTACTCCAGTCTTCTGGTGTTACATGATCCTTTAGAAATCAGTCTAATATGCTGATTTTGTTTTTGTGGAAGCCATGATTTAAATAGATTCAAAAGAACAACATTTATTTGAAATACAAATCTTTTGTAACATAAATATTTTTGCTGGCATTTTTTGTCCTCAATTTATTGCATCCCTGTTGAATAAAAGTAGTCTCTTTCAAAAACAAATTAATAAAATACTGACTCCAAACTTTTGAATGGTGGTCTACTTGTAGGGGGCATGAAAATGTACTGCATAACAGGATTGACTGAGGAGCCTCTGGCTCTTGGCTCTGAACTATTCCACTCGACCCTCTCAATTCAAAGCAGCATCTTGCATTGAGCATTTTGTTTGAAAGCAGGCAACCTGGGCAAACAGAGATATACGTCCAGGGCTGTCACTCCAGACAGCGCTTATACTGTACACTCTCTGTGAGCATGCATTTCAGATATACTCTGAAACTGTGAGAGCTTGTGCGAGGCAGCCCACACTGAAGAATAATGTTTCCACACATGCACAGATGTGAGACCACATCAAAATTACATATTACATATCACATTATGTAACCAAACCTATAAATGGTCAATCTAAATATTTCTAAACTTTGTTTTAGCTTGCGGTTAGTGAGCTAACCAGGTAGCTTAGCATACCGCTAACAGTATGCATGTTAGCAAAATGCTAATAAAAATTGCTATATACAAAATAATGTTGCAGTGTGACAGGATTTTGTTCAGATTTTACAAACAGCAACATTTTAGGGTCAAATGGAGTAGTATTTTGCAAACCACACCAGAACGGTTTAGCTTTTACACTTTCTTGTGCTAATTGATGCTTGCTATTAGCATTTGAGGATTTCCCGGCCTATATATAATTATATATA
>NW_015777253.1:0-951 GCF_001515625.1 Sinocyclocheilus rhinocerous | reverse complement strand
TATCTATATATCTATCTATATATCTATCTATCTATCTATCTATCTTTTCTGCGTGTTGTAGAAAGGGCACACATTATGTTTTATATTAGAATAGTTTAGTTTATGTTATGTTAGTCTTTTTCTCATCAGAATGGATCCGGTGTCATACAGTTTTGCTTTGAATAAGTCTGTTGTTTCTCTCTGTTCTGCTCGTCTAATGACTTTGCAGAGCAATGCCTGTGATGTGTAGCTGATTTACACCCCTCCTGAATATCAAACGACACACAGGCTCATCCGCTCTCCAGCTCGTCCTTGTAGCACCGTTTCACAACGGCACGCAGTCACGACAGAGCTGTTCTGACTGTATGAGCACGTGCATGTGTCTGTTCTGCTCAATGACCCTCACATGCCTACAAAACACACAGACTCACGACAGAAGCTATCCAACACAACTTAGCCTAGCTAACTCAGATGACATATTCCAGATCGTGAATACCAATATTTACACATTTGGTTTTCCCTCACACCCTAACCACAATCAAAGGACATTTTATTTAGATAAGCATGCGAAAACTGCTGCCTTTCAGATTATTTTCAAAGTAGCCCAGCTGGTCTCGACTAGCCAAAGTCAACAACAATCTGCAAGTCAGGTTTCCTTCCACTCGCTCTGCCGGGTCTTTAAAAAAAACTAAGCCACACGAAAGTTCAGAAGTGTGATGGGAAATGCCAGCCTGTGCCACAGCTCAAAGTGGGCGAATTCACAACAAGCCAAACAGCTTTCTGAACGAGAGAGCAGCAAAGGCTCAGTGATGCTTTCTGAGACTCGAGGCTGGACTGCAATTAGTTCTGTGACTCTGAGTTCCTCTACAGCCCTACCTACACTGTCAGAAAAAAGGGTACGGATGGGGTCCGTTTGTGAACACTTAGGGTACTGTTAGAAATTAACAATCGGTCCCTATAGATTCTCTTTGC
>NW_015777252.1:0-952 GCF_001515625.1 Sinocyclocheilus rhinocerous | reverse complement strand
CTTAATTCAAAATATTTAAAATAAATAAATGAAAACTAAAAAAAAATTACTGAAAAATGTAAATGTCATTTTATTTTTTTCAGCTATTTCTTATTTTCATTTAGTTTAATTAATTTAGTTAATTACATTTTAGTTTAAAATATATTTAAATGTAATTAAAGATATCAACAAAACTCTAATTACAGTAGTATAAACAATACTAAAATAACACTGTCCTATAAATCAGATGTTTATGTATAATTTATATGAAAATTTATATGAAAAAAATCAATATTTGCTTGAAGGAAAAATAACTATTAGTAAACACCAAAGAAAGCCCTTCAGGTTTATCCATCCTCTTTCTTCTTCAGATGTAAAGCTGACGTTTGTGTCGTTTCTCCTTCAAAAGTTAGTTCAAATGAGTGTTTGTGTTCTCCGCTCACACCGTTTCCCTCTTCACTTCCTGTGCGTAATGAGGCACTGTGCACTAAATGTAAATAAATGTAAATCGGCGGCTGCGCTGACATGACAGATGATTGGGTGCCGCGGCTGCGATGGCCGTCCCGCGGGCAGATGGCTTTTGATTTACTGTTCGCTGTCTGCGTACCTCCAGCATGAATCAGCCGTGATTTATAACGCTGCGCTCTCAAATACAGCTCCAGAAAATCACTCATCAGCTTCAGATCAACAATGAGCATAAACTTCAGTTTGATTACTTCTTGAAGAGCCGCTCGCGTGATTAAAGCAAATACGGAGCGGTTAGCGGCGGAAAGAGACGAACGGGTCGTTCTCCGCAGATCTCACTTCTGTAGATCACGCCGTTTGTCTTTTATTCTGATTTGATGCTGTACTAGAGACTTTTAATAACTAATTGCATTTGTACTTGTCATTTTTTATGAGATTTTATCTTTTTATAGGGTCGTCAGTGTAGTCATTTGTCATAGAGCAAATGTTACATTTTTTGCAAATAAAT
>NW_015777251.1:0-952 GCF_001515625.1 Sinocyclocheilus rhinocerous | reverse complement strand
ACATTACATATTTTACATACAAAAATCTATGATGCTACTTTCATAGCTATAAACATGCTTAGTAACTCATGCACATTAGTGTAATCTTTATCCTAATAAAATAAGGTCTAATGAAATGTGATTCACCCACACAATGTATGATACACAATCTGCATCACACTCTTCAGTGCAATGCTGTTGTCAGTCACAGAAGAATAGCTACCCTGTCTGTCTAGTTACAATGCAGTTTCTAGATAAACTTCTGTAGTGTATTATCAGATTGACACTGAATACCCGCCACAACCCAGACTAACACACCGTAAACATCCCATTTGTTTAAAAACTTTGTGTTGTTGTTGAGAGCCCAGATTCTTAATTAGATAGCAATGCTGTGAACCATCTTTCTTCATCTTATTAAATTAGAGGCATCTGAAGCGCTCAGTTGTCGTGCTTATCTCTGGGAAACAGTCGGGCTGCTGCTAGCATGAGGCTGCCTGTCTGCCAGTGTGTGTGCTGCCATGTGTGTGTATGTGTATCACTGACTTCATACATGAGGTGAGTGCGCTTTGTGTCTCTTTATAGCCCCGCAATCACAGCATGTCTGTCCAGCACAACAGGGAAAGGGTTTTTCATTAACACACAGCTCTTCCCGCACTGTTGTGCTGCTGTTACACTGCACGCCTGCATTGATCTCCAAAAGAAGCTGCTCAGCCCAAACTATCAGAACTTTCTGTTTTTTATAGATTCTCCAAACCGATCTCATGAAAAAAAAAAAAAAGGCATAACTTTTTAGATGAAAGTGGTGATTGAGTAATTTGTATAATTTGATTAGTATGAAAATGTAACATTTTAGGGCATGCCCTAGTGAAAAATAAATATACTAAAATGTATTTCAAATACATTTATTTCATGCTAAGTATACTACAAATACATATTTATGCACTTAATAAAAATACCCTGCAATTGTACTTTT
>NW_015777250.1:0-952 GCF_001515625.1 Sinocyclocheilus rhinocerous | reverse complement strand
ATTTTTTGGCATATTTGGGGGGTCTGTGGCATCTAAAAGATTGAAACCCCTCAGGTAATGGAATTCACTACAGCTAGAGAGTTGTCTAAACTTTGAGTAGGTTCAAATCTCAGAGGGCACAACTTTGGATTGATTCTCTGAGCAATATTTTCTACTATGTCTTGCTTTTATGAAACTCTAAATAATATTAAGACCTTTGACATGCTTGCTGGTGTTTGTTCTTTCGGATGATTTAGGTAAACCCTGGCTGGTCCTGTCTGTAGATACGATGAGTCACTGCTTTTGTAGTTTAAAGAGTTTAATGTGACTTGTTTTTCTTTGGTTTTTAGGGATCTGGTATGTTTTCCACCCTTTTTTTGTTTTAGGAACACAAAAGGAGAAGTTTTGAGTAATGTGCTGGTCATTTTAAACTTCAAAAAGGATGCAAAAGTACTATATCATAAAAGTCATCATACACCATATTCCAAGTCTTTCTGAGTGCATATTATAGCTTTGTGCAGCAAAACTTATTTAATATCTTACTGATAATCTTCCTTGCGAGTGGGTGCTATAAACTGCTGACATATTGTCAATGAGTTGAAATTGAGAATGGATTTAAAAGATTTGTAAACATTCAAACTGTTACTGTGAATGACATCAGTAAATGTATTGTGAAAAGATCGAAGCAGTGATGTAAAATGAAAAATGTGATCACAAATCAGACATTGCTGTGTCTCTCATGAATGCACCAATGAGAGATAGGGTTCATAATACAGAATATAGCTCACAAGTCATATGGACCACTTTTATGATCCATTTCACATTCCCTTCACAGTCCTATTCCTCATTCACTTTCAATATAAAATACAATACATTTTCAAGTTTAATTTTACTAAATGTTGTCATGTATAGAAGTTCTGTATGTGCTTAAATATACTCAGCATGTGGGTCAGTTGCTGGGACTTTATGATTT
>NW_015777249.1:0-952 GCF_001515625.1 Sinocyclocheilus rhinocerous | reverse complement strand
CTTCCTATAGTGAACTCAGCTGTGCTTAAGGAAGCAATGGCTCTTTTTCTGGGCGGGTCAGTTTTACAAAGCTATGGGCGGCTTGCGGCTTAGTGTGTTTGGATACCAATTCAACACATCCAACATTTGGCACTGTAGGATGTGAACTTGAGGGGAAAAAATGCATTTATTTATACAGTAAAAACAGTAATAGTGTGAAATATTACTACAATGTAAAAACGTTTCTGTTAAAAATGATTTCAATTGCAATTTATTTCTATAACGTAAATATAGATCTTTTGTAATATCATAAATTAAAAAAAATTAGAAGGATGAATGCCATACAATAAGATGGTCACACTGTGACATACAGAGCTAGCAATTCAAGTAACCGTTCAGATGTGTTGTAAAACCACTGGTCTCAATATTTCAAACACAAGCTAAAAAACAATACCATTGCCATTAAGCCACTTCCCCATTCTGCTCTCACAGCCCTGTTTATAGGGCACACGCAAATACAGTCATCCTCAGAAATAGCTTCTCACTTCATGTTTGAGCACTCTGCCTCTCACATAACACTACAGAAACATTCAGACTTCTCAAACGCTACTGGAGCAGCTTTAAGTCTTCACACAGTAAAACATCTGAAGTCATCAAATACTTGGTCATAGCATTAACATTATTTTTCAACAAATCATTTATTTATAATAACTAAGTGAGTTTTAAACTTAAATCAAAATATTACCTTCAATACCTGAACACTAGTGTTCAGAAGTTTGATTTATTTAAATTATTATTCAGCAAGGATACTTTAAATTGACCAAAAGCAACAGTGAAGACATTTATAAAAAAAAATTTAAGTTAAAAAACAAACAAACAAGTATATTCAAAGAATCCTGAAACAAAAATGAATCACGGTTTAGACAAAATTAAGCACCACAAATGTTTTCAACATTGATAAGAAATATTTCTT
>NW_015777248.1:0-951 GCF_001515625.1 Sinocyclocheilus rhinocerous | reverse complement strand
ATCCATTGGGGAGCAAGTGATGTAATGCTAAATTTCTCCAAATCTTTTTCGATGGTAAATTATGCAAACATTCATTCTTGGGTGAACTCTTTTTTTTTTTTTCATCAAGTATGTCCAGATAAAGGGTCTTACGAGAACTATAAGTAGTTGTTGTCGGTAATTATAAATATCAGCTTGCAGTTTTTTTTGGTGTTACCCAGGCAGTTTTGTGTTAAATTGTGGTGTTTAGTGGTGGAGATTAATCTTCCTTCTAAGTTGAAACTCTTTTCACGCTGTTATATTTTTAATATTGAGCATAATGTGCAGTATATTACAACTCTATTCTACCAATATCTGAGAGGAAGCTCAAAAGGAAAGGCTTTGAAATCTTGCATCAAAGTGGTCATGTTACATCTGCATCCTGTTGTAAAATGCATTATAAAAAAATTGAAACATGAAAAAAGCTGTTTGCAGATTATGGCATTTACTTAGAAAGGTTCACTTTAGCCTCATGCACATTTTTGCCACCTTTTAGCTTTGAAAAAAGTGTTCAAATTAAAAAGACATTATTTTATAGTTGAAACTAGCTTGTCTGTAGGAGATTCAAGAGACTGGATGAAGGCATTGACCACCCAGATGACAAGGATTTGTGTCTGGTTTTGGGGATTAAATGTGTTCCCTTGAGCAGAGAATAGTGTGTAAGACATCCTCTGTTCTCTTCTTTCCCCCCTGAGAGCTCTGGCCACTTTTCTTTTTCACATAAAACGCCAGTTGTCCTCTCAACCTTTCACATCCAAGAACTCTGTCAACAGCCTCCCCAAGTCTCTTTGACTTAGTGACTTTTGCTCTTCAAGAAAAATGAACATACTTAGGCCATGTCCACACGTGCACGGGTATTTTTATAAACAGTTTTTCCTTCTTTCCTTCCCTCTGTCCACATGAAAACGCAAACGCATGCTATGAAGCACTGTC
>NW_015777247.1:0-952 GCF_001515625.1 Sinocyclocheilus rhinocerous | reverse complement strand
CAACGGCTCCTAAGAACTTCCTCAAGGTTTAATTGAATATTTAGGCTTATAAAACTACATCAGTTGCAACAGGACACCTTGGAGACACGAGGAGAGCTGGATGTGGACAGGTCTAACTAAAAGTGCTGAAAGTGTCTGCTGCAATGGTTTAGCACTAGAGCCCTTCAAAGTCTCATTAAAGGAAAACGACGTACAAGGATCTGAGAGAGGTGCCTAATGCCTCTTGAATTCTATCACGACTGGGGTCGATTTCAGCAAACCAGATTAGAAGAGTGAGAATCCCATCAGAAGAGCAGGTATCCTGCTTAAGAGTCTCAGACACCTTACACCGCGAGCTGCTCACGCACTCCACCCAGTCAGGTTTGTGTTTTAACTGGATTAGCATTGACAAACTGTCGGCCACGGTCTACTGCAGGAGGAATCACGCATTGCAACATTATCGTATCATGCAAGACTGAATAGCTGTGTAGATGTAGGGTTAGTGAAGGTGTACCTGCATGTGTGTTTGTGAGGGAAAATACAAATGTATATGTGATTCGCCAGTTAGCTTTTGTCAGTTAATTTCAACTAAAATGATCTTTCATCTATGTTAAAGGGCTGGTTCACCCAAAAATGAGACTTCTGTCATAATTTAATCACACATGTTTAGTTATGCTGTTGCTCACCCATATCTAGCAGAATGTGTAAGCTGCTGTTTTCCATTAAAAAAACAGATGACAGATGTCAGATTTTTATTTTTATACATACATTTATATGATTTTATGAGCTGATTTTTTTTATGAATAATGTATGTATGTGTTAGTTATAATATACTTTCTACATTACAATAAACATTTTAATATCGCTAAATATTTATTCATTAAAAATAAACTTCACATATACATATATATGTATATAATTAGTGCTGTCAAACGATTAATCGTGATTAATCGCATCCAAGATAAAAGTTTTT
>NW_015777246.1:0-950 GCF_001515625.1 Sinocyclocheilus rhinocerous | reverse complement strand
ACTGGCTGCTGATCTTCATTTGTTTTACAGTCAGACAATTAAGCTGCAGAACACACAAAAAAAATTCATTGTTAAATACCACAGTATGAATAATACATACGGACGACTCTTCCATTCTCCCTATCACAATGGCTTTATCGCCGGCAAATGCGCTCTGTAAATCAACTGGGACGGTTGCACACAAAGCCCTGTTGGATAAAACATTCCTTATTCTAACACTTTTACTGACCCATAAAGCTTCAGGGGCCATTCCAGCACAAATTACCCAGCAGGATGCAAATGCTAAATATGAGACAGCGATATCCATTGTGTTCTGGTCCCCTTGATTTAGGATTATTTGCATTCTGCCTGGTTTGACAAAGAGTCCATTCAAATTGTTTATGGAAGCATCACGGCCGTTCCTTATGGGAGAAAGACTGTAATAAAAACAGAAGAACACCATTGCGGTGTTGGCAATATTTGAAATATGTAGATCTCTGAATTCTGTGGTATGACACAGAGTTAGAAAAAGTTGAATAACGATGTTATTCACAAGCAAATTTTTAGGGAGAATGTTAATATTACTACTTAAATACATTCTCCTTTCATGTATGTCATTAGTAGCATAATGGACAGTGTGCTAATTTCCTGGCTCAGCATTTGCTGTGGAAATAGTTTGTGAAGGGGGTTGTGAGTGTTTGAGAGTGTGGGGATGTGAATTTCTTGATAAGAAGCTAAAGCTGTCAGTCAGAGCCACTCAAATGGCGGTGACTTCATGGGGGATTTTTGTAGAAGCAGTTTCTCTGTTTGGATTGTGTCTATTTTTAGACTCTAGGGCTTTTTGGGTGGAGCAAACTCAGGAACTGAGGGCAAGAGTTCAGTGTCTCAGAGACTGGGCTCCTGAAGTCACACGCTGGAGAAGAGAGACAAATAGAGATTGTGAGTGAGTGAGTGAGTGAGTGAGTGAGTGA
>NW_015777245.1:0-952 GCF_001515625.1 Sinocyclocheilus rhinocerous | reverse complement strand
ATGAGCACAGCATAAATACTTATAATCTAAAAAATTATAGCTGTCTTAGATTTTATTATTATAAATCTGTTTACCTTTCTTATATAATGACCATCTTAAGTTCAAAAAACTATATCTGGAGTAACATACAAGTTTTTTTAGTTTGAATAAAGTGTAGCTCTTGAAGTAGAAATGTACCTTATTTTCCCTTTTCTGAGCACCATGTTTTGAGACATTTTTCAACCTAAGATGTGTAATCAACTTTAAAGGCCACTAGACGTCACATCATTTACTCTGTGGCCTCAAATTAAATTGGCCTGCAGTGCAGTCTATAATAGATAGTTATAGATGGGAAGACATGTTTAATTTCTGTTACCAATAAAGGTTCAGAAATCTGGGCCAGAAGCAAAGGTATTTGTTCAGCACACTGAAAACAAAACAAAACAAAACAATTCTGCCTGTTTGTTATTGCATTCCTGAAGCTCAAAATTTCTTCTAATAAGTGTTTCTCTCAGGGGTTGCAAGCACTCCTCAATAGGGCATATGAGAGTCAGTGAGTGAAAACATTCATTGGCCTGGACTGTAGCATCATGCTTACTGCTGCATGTCTAGTGTGGCCAGGCAAATACACCGACTGCCTCAACTGATGCTTGTTTGTTTTTGCATTGTTGCGTAGCCAGCCACATTCTGTATACATACTTAGCCTTGGTGTGAAGGCAAAACAAGCATTTAGGATTTGTTAACTATCAAATAGGTTTGCAGATACTTCCTTTAATTGTCTCCCATTTACTCAGCTTACTGCCTGGAAGCACACTGTCTGCAGCTTCGGATTAGATTTTATTACAGCCGACTTGTGGGCAGAGCCAAATTCATCTCTTTTATTTGACACTTATATGAATATTGACATTATTAATATGCAGTAATCTTCGCAGTCAGAGGCAATAATAGCAGCCCCTGTAAACAGACTATCACT
>NW_015777244.1:0-951 GCF_001515625.1 Sinocyclocheilus rhinocerous | reverse complement strand
ATGGTATCGGTACTCGGTATCGGCAAGTACCAAAAATAAAAGTATGGGTTTAGTGCCTTTAAATGCTTTTGGGAAACACAGCCCTGGTTGATCAAAAACTTCCATTTAAGAATTATGTCTCTGCTGGCAATTCCTTTGACTTAATGGCTCCGTTTTTGCTCTGATATGCATTTTTCTGCTGTTAGACAGTATTTAGACAGGTGTGTGCTTTTCCAAATCATGTCTAATCAATCAAATTTACCACAGGTGGAGTCCAACCAAAGTGTAGAAAGATGCTAACGATTATCCAGAGAAATTAAATGCACATAAACTAAGTTTGTTGTCAAAGAGTCATAGTAAGTAGGGTTCAAATACTTATTAATGTAATATTTGAGTTGTTTTTTTCATTCTGCTATATTTAACAAATATCTGGTGTCTCTGGGCTCCTCAGTCTCTTTTCACAAATTTAATTTCCCCATTATGAAATGGGGTTTTGAGGGTAGATTATATATATATATATGATAACCCTTATAGGCTGCCAGGATGTATGTTAAAAAAGTATCTAAAGAATCATGAAGCAAACATGGTTCTTGAAAAAATGACCTTGGAATTGGCTACTGTTCAAATTACGCACAGAAGAAAACATCTCATCCACGCCACTAAAAAGCAAAGCCTGTGTCAGTATTTCTAGGCTGATGCATCATCTCACAAACATCACTTTGAGACTGATATTTAATCAATCTTTGGATAGCTGCCAGTTTCTCAGATCTCCTCTGATGGTTCAAACCTGACATTTCACACAGATAATCCTGTTTTGTCATTTTCTTCACAGCTCCACAGTGTAATGTGTAATTTATGGTTTCAACACACACTGCACATAATAGGCAACTGTCTCTGCAGAGAGAATAGCACCTTGTGTGACATTCTTTCTAATGTTCCCATTGCTTTTCACTCCATTTCCAGATGGAGATA
>NW_015777243.1:0-952 GCF_001515625.1 Sinocyclocheilus rhinocerous | reverse complement strand
CTCGTTTAGTCAACTTTTTAGCCATAAATGACAGAGCTAATTAGCCGCTTTTATAGCAGCTGACCAAACACAAATCTTTCCAGGCCAGCAATAAGCTGGCAGCCTGAGACAGTCCGTGATGCCATTCCGAGCACTGCAGTGCCTGGAGGGGCCCCTGGTGGCCCCCGAGGCAGCATGAGAGGCCCCTGCGGCCACATCATGCGGATCTGCTCATTGCATTACCCAAAAAATGTCCTAATGGCAGAGTGCAGCTCTTCAAACTCAGACAAACGGGTCTCTGTAGTCTCTCTCACTCTTCAACTCACTGTACAAGTAATGTTTTCCCTCTCTCATGCGCTCAAATTATAGCCCTACATTCCGCTCTCTCTCCCTTGTTTATGTACCATCACAATCTATTTTGATTCTGCTTTTACTGGTCTCAAGAGACAAAAAGTTTGGAATCTGCCTGTGAAGTGGACTTAGAGACTTATGGCACACATTTATAAGTACTGTTTGCTAAAGCAGCATCACTATGGCTGAATTCGGAATAGCATACTAGCACACTCCTCTTACTATTTCTGCCAAATAATGATAGGTAAAAATTGTATGAGCATTGTATTCTAGTATACTATTACAAATTCAGCCTATTGGTATTGCTAAAAGTAGTATTGCTAAAATTGCTATTAGTATTGCTAAATGTCAGTTCCGTTTCTGACTTTACAGTGAATTGAGGTAGCAAACAACATGCAGAATTGCAATTGTAATTTGAATGCAAGGAAGTAGAAGTAAAATGTAATTATCAGCTGTAAACCAACTGCAATTTTTATCTAGAAAAGCAAAGTTTGTCAAAATTTCAAATGTTTACTTGACAAAATTTTGTTTGAAAGTCATAAAACAACAGATAGAACAATATAGATATAATAATAGAATGATATATAAATAATAACAGAACACATATAGAACGATAGATAGC
>NW_015777242.1:0-952 GCF_001515625.1 Sinocyclocheilus rhinocerous | reverse complement strand
CACAATAATGAGAGGAGATTGCTGTGATGCCAGCAACACAAAGACCCGCTCAGCGTGGAATCCAGAACGAACAATTAAAAGCAAATCTGAAATCACTCTAGCAACCCGCCTGCTAGACAACACAGGTACATGGATGGGTTCGCATCTATCCTGCTCCTATCTCTAAGCTGTTCTGCTCAAAAGTTGCGATTGTGAGTCCTCAGTTGCGTTTCATTTAGATATGTTTCTCCTGAAATTCAGTTTATACTAATGACAGTAAAAATGAATTTGGATAGCAGCTCAAATCCTTTGGTATTGGGAGATATAATGAGAAATGTTTGAGTTGATATTGAGATCTGAGCTTTGATTGAAGGCTTTGGGATCTTGGCAAAGCTAAGCACAGTTCAAGACATTGTTGAGAACTTCTAATTGTGTAAATGTTCCTCCTTATGGATTCCTGTGCGTAACTATTATTGGCCCAGGCATCCCAGTTGAGTTCTCAGCTATTTTTCATCTTGATATCAACTTTGTCTCGGATGTTTCTCCTAAAATCCCTTGAGAGAAATCCAGTTTAATAACAATAAGAGTATAGCGATTTAAAATGAATTTGCATAGCAGCTCAAATTATTTGGTATTGGGAGATTTGAAAATAAATATTTGAGTTGAAATCTCTGAATTTAGTTTGGAGATTTTGGGATGTTGGTAAATCTGAGCGCAGTTTGAGACATTATTGAAAACTCTTTTGAGATCTAATTTGTACATTTTCCTTCCAGTGGATGCATCTACCTTGATCCAAGTCTCGTTTGGGTTCTCAGCTCTGTTTTAGGTGTTTCTCCTTAAATTCCTCAGAACTAATAAAACACGGACGAGACACAAACGAGTCCGTTGTCAACGTTCAATATGGATGGTACAGCTCAGAAAATTAGATTTTAGAAGAACTGGATGAAAATGTTCATATTGATCTCTTTTTTTT
>NW_015777241.1:0-951 GCF_001515625.1 Sinocyclocheilus rhinocerous | reverse complement strand
TTTTTGTTCAAATCAATTTAAGCAGTATACATTTTTGGATTGTTTCCATTATTTTATACAATATAAAGCATCAGTGTTTGCTAATATTGCTAATCCACATCAAGGCAATCATCGTTCAACCTTTTTTGGCATAATTTTGTGTTTGAAATACAATAATGTAAGATGAATTTACTTTAGATGAAGTAAAGTCTCTCATTTAAATATATGAATACATTGCATAATACGAAAGAAATACCTATTCTCATATAAATTGAATTATACAACTTCACTTTCACTGAACATGTGAAATATGACAGATAGGGTAGGCCATAGTGAGAACTGTGACAGGAGAAAGAAAAACAGATTTTGATTTGTGGCACTTTTTCTCTCTGTTCTCTCGAGTCTGTTGCTCTTTGCTTCGCCCCTTTCTCTCCCGCTGCAGGGTTCCCAATCAGGACAAGCCTCTCTCTACTAACAGCCTGTCTGTCCCAGATTGACCACTCACTGAGAGTTTGGCTTCTCTGTTACCAACACACATGCGAAATCAGAGGGAAAAGAACACACAAGAACATGTAATCTCTCTCTCTATTTAATGCTTTATTTGCTAATTATTATAGAATATAATAAGCTAATTTTGAGACAAACAGCTACTGTAAAACTGTGATTCTCAACTAGTTTTGCATCAGGACCTATTTTATATCAACTGGCTTTTTCCATGCAAAATTAAACAAAAATGTCCTTCAAAATCAAATTTTGTAATTTATTAATAATCACTATAAACTCCATATTCCCCCAAAAAAACATTAACATGACTTCAGCTAAAAAGGAAGATTTACTGGCAAGTGTCTGTCGAATTTGGATGGTTTCATGTTCTCTGCAGCCAATAATTCACCACACAAAACAAATTGAGTTTAGCGCAAATCATGTTTATCCTCACTGCGAGGGAACCTGCATTTAATCTAGTCTGTGTTG
>NW_015777240.1:0-951 GCF_001515625.1 Sinocyclocheilus rhinocerous | reverse complement strand
GCGATAAAGTAGTATTCATGGTGCTTTGAGAGGAAGAGGGCGTATACTTTATCTCTGGGCTCAGGGCACTATCGGCTCGGGGTTGTACCGCAGTCACTGCTTCACAAAGTGATGGGAGAAGGAGAAGAAGGTCACAGCCAAAATATTATCAGTCCAGCAAAGATAAACCATGGAGTAATTACATCCACAAAGCCACAGCCGTGACCGATCACTGTTGTTACCCTCACTACTATTCAGGCCGTATCAGGGGAATTCATTCCTCTTTGGCTCTTTAGCAATGGTGACCACTGATTAGAGCCACTCTATCTAGATTCTTTCAATAAGACTTGTTTATACAAATATACAGAGCTATCCGGTCCTTGTTCTCTGAAATCAACAAAGATAAGATCCTGAGGGACTTCCAGATCCAGACAGACAAGCAAGGACTGGCCAGCATATCAGACATTGTGATCTACAGTGGCGATAGATGGAAGTAAAAAATGCCAGGGATTGAAGGAGAACCTATAAAACATGGCAAGTCAAAGCCAAGGTCACAGGGTGTCTAATCAAACTACAATATTTTGGTGGAAAATTAATTGTTACTTGGTAGAAGATTTAGCTAAATTAAGACTGATGCCAGCATGGAAAGGTTGCTTGACATGCCTACATCCTTTAAAATCAAAACAATGCAAGTCAAAATATTACAGACCAGACAAAGCATTTTTTTATCTAATTTCCTATGATAAACACTATTTGATCTAATTTACTATGATTATATTTCACCATAGCTTATTTAGTTTGCAGTCTGAATTGAATAAAGAAAATAAATAAAAGTTTGGGTTCTGATGTTAAGACAATAAATACACAACACGTCTCTACTGCATAGTGATGATCATGCAAACAAAATAAAAAACAAAACAAAGCCTACAAGGAAAAAAAACTAAATAAAAAAGAACAAAAAATAAATAAACA
>NW_015777239.1:0-951 GCF_001515625.1 Sinocyclocheilus rhinocerous | reverse complement strand
TTAATCGCAACATGAGAATTTGATACCGGCATATCCCTACATGTAACCCAAAC
Source organism: Sinocyclocheilus rhinocerous (assembly GCF_001515625.1). Lineage (NCBI taxonomy): Eukaryota > Metazoa > Chordata > Actinopteri > Cypriniformes > Cyprinidae > Sinocyclocheilus > Sinocyclocheilus rhinocerous. Next base: position 898 of record NW_015777239.1, on the reverse strand, counting down.
TGAGAAGATAAAGTACAGAAACAAACATTTACAACACATATGTCCTTATGCATCCCTCTATACTGCTCGCATTCGGTGACCCGATTCTAAAGCGGGAAACTCAACCCCAGCAGCGCATTTGGGTTTGACCTCCTTCAGCACTGCATTTCTTCATGACTACAGATGATTTCAGGATGTAAGCGGAGGCTCAACAAGCACAGCAATCGAGTATCCACTGAATGAAAGCTTATTTTAGACAGTAACAAGATTAGCCTTGAATGCAGCTGAGATGAAAACGGTGCAAATCAGATCAACGCAAACATAACTGCTGCAAACTTTCAGCACATGCAAAATAAACCCGAAGTGTTAGGCTGGTGTGACATGACTGCAGTTAATGTGGAGAAGATTGTCTAAATGCAGGTTTATTTGTCTTGTAAAGGCTGTTTCAACACTGAGTGTGCTGTGAATGTTCACATTTAAGGTCAAATGCGGTTTTGGAAGGGACAGGCAAAAAGAATGCAGCTTTGTGTGGGCTAGAAGACAAATGTCACCTAAAATGTCACCTTACAGATATGCAAGTGAAACTTACAAGACCGCAAGTAAGTGAAAAAAGTAAAGCATATTTTAAAACAGTGGTTACAAAGTGCTTTTCAAAAACCATACAATATAAACAGAAACGTAAAAATTACTATGAAAATAAAAATGAATCTTAAAATAAAATGATTATTAATAGATGAATAAGAAACCAATATGACAAAGATAAGCTATTAGTAAAAAGCAGGGGTGTGCACTAGGCTTACTGCGAAAGCTGACCGACGTGAAGAGTGAGGTGAGACAGACAAGATGATGGTGGAAGATTGAGTTTAGTTTAGAAACAAAATGCAAAAGCACCTGTTTGGCAATATTTTGGACTTTGAAA
>NW_015777238.1:0-951 GCF_001515625.1 Sinocyclocheilus rhinocerous | reverse complement strand
CGCCACCCACACATCTCACATTAAACAGACATTCCATTGTTCCAGCGCACATTTTTGACTGTTGACATATCCTCGTTCCGTACCGCATCGAACAATAAACTCGCATTATTAGTCTGCGGCGCGGTACGAACGCAGGGAAAACGCTGGCATCATTTTGCAGGATATTTTTGAGAAAGCATATTTACACCCAGGCATCATGCTAAAATGAAGAGCAAAACAGACAGACTGAACAGCTCATATATCAAGTGAAACCTTGAGGGTCAGTCGTCATGGGACGTTGTGTAATTTTCTTGGATGTTGCAGGGAATGTAAAAGTGGCAAATTTTTTTGCCTAAAGAGTTTGTGTCGTTTTGCAAGGCAAATGTGGAGTTTGATAGATTTTACTTTGACTGATGGACAGTTTAAAACATGATATATTAGCATATGTGAGGAATGAATGTAATCAGCATATTAAAGGAATAATTAGCCAAAAATCTAAATTATGTCATTATTACTTGGCCTCCTGTCATTCCAAACCCATATTCTTTGGGTGAACTATCCATTTAAAAGGGATATTTCACTCAAAAATGAACATTCTGTCATCATTTGTCGTTCCAATCTTCTAATGAACATAAAAAATATATATTTGAAGAATGTTGGTAACCAAAGAGTTGCGTTTCCCATTGACTTTCATTGTATTATTTGTCCATGCAATGAAAGTCAATGGTTACCAAAACTGCTTGGTTATCAACATAACTTCTTTTAAGATCCACAGAAGAAAATAAATTCGTACATGTTTGGACTGACATGAGGGTGAATAAATGATGACAGAATTTCCATTTTTGGCTGGATTATGCCTTTAAAATATGCATTTTCCCCATTAAAGGGATAGTTCCCCCCAAAAATGTTTATTTCTGGTTGAATGAGTTTCTTCTGTTGAATGCAAAAGAAGATATTTTGAAGAATGTTGGT
>NW_015777237.1:0-951 GCF_001515625.1 Sinocyclocheilus rhinocerous | reverse complement strand
TTTGATCAATTTAATGCATCCTTGATGAATAAAAGTAATACTTTCTTTAAAACTGTATGTTTCATGTAGGTATGTTGCTTTGTCTCAGATGGTTTTCCTAAATGTTCTTTTTAAAAACTTCCTATAAAATTAATGTGGATGTCATAACTCTAGGAAGAATTTGACGAGAAATGTGTGAGATCATTTTAAAATCTCAGACTGACTGCAAACTTTTGTATCTTGGAAAATCTGAGGACACTTTCAGGAGAGGAGACTGAGATTACAGGGATCTGAATGACAGAAAGAGAGAAAAAGCAAGTGTCTTCATTTAATCTCACTGGTGTCTAAGAGCCCAAAAGGATATTAAATAGATTCTCGTTTGTGATTTTTCTTCCTGTTGGAAGGTGAATATAAGCCATTGACATGCGGAAAGGCTTTGAAATCTTGCTGATTTCTGCCTTTTGTATGGAATGGAAATGACAGAACTTTATCTGTACTACAGTACAATTAAATCAGCGGCGTTAAACGAACTCCAACCGAGTTAAACGTGCTCCCACAGAGTTCAATTAAGTCACATTTTGAGTTGATTTAACAGCAGAGCTTTTTCTTTGTTGAGGAGGACTGCGCTCTCGGATCAGAGGAATGATGGAGGTTAAGCAGTCGAGCTCCTCGGGGGACGGAGGAAGTAAAGCAGGTGGCTGGAGGAAAGACACGGCGAGCGGCAGGTGACGGTGTCGACTGTCAACACCTGCCTGATGCTACGAGTCTCTGAGGGCAACGAGAGGAACGGGACGTCTCTGGAATAACATACAGCTGAGGAAAAGAATCGAAATACACGCGAGCTTTCCAGTAAAGAACACAAGAAATGTTGTCAAAAAGCTCTTAAAATTCTGTTCCACCAAGAATAACATAAACTGCATCAAATATGATTGTAAAAATCACTCCTACTGCAAGCTGCACTTCAGTCAAAGA
>NW_015777236.1:0-951 GCF_001515625.1 Sinocyclocheilus rhinocerous | reverse complement strand
CCCCTAGAGGACGCAGTTCGAAGTTCCCATGAAAGGGAACTAGATCCATTACCTGCTATATGATTACGCTATTTATCATGTCTTTCCCCTTCATTGTGCTACACCATCTTTTTCATCTGCATCTAAACTATCCAAGCAAAACCCCTAAAAAGTTAATCAAACAAAATGATTAAAAAAGCTAAATCAGCAAAAATTGACTTGATGACCAGTGGACCAGGACACCACAAAGGCCGGAAAGTGAGGCCAGGTGATTGAAAGAGGAAAAACACAAATTTAATTCACATACATGCACACACACAACCTGTTTTCATTTCCAAGGGATGAACTGACGCTTGCACATAGACACCAAAGGTCTCTATAGCAGCATAGCCAGTAACCTGTTTCAACTAGAAACTTTTTTCTAGTTTCACTACAGACTTAAAATGTCATTCAATATCATTCTGTTTCACAATGTTCAGATAATTTTGCTGGGTAAAATGCACACACATTTGTAATGTTGTATGTTTGTTTCTAAAGAAACCTGTGTTAACTTATATGCATACATTACGCATTTAATCATACACATTTAATTTGCTGTAAGAGAAAGAGCAGATTAAATATATAGAACTAAATGCTTAATGACAACGTAGGGATGTTTGATTACAACTTGAATAATTTTTTAGTGGTAAATGTTTTCTTAAAACGTTTTGCTCTACTGCTGAGCTGGGGTTTTTTTTGTATTCAGGCAACGAAATGCCCAAGTATTTTACCTTTAAAAGAAGAGCCTATTGACATTTGGGTAGTTTTTATTTATTTGTTTATTTATTTATTTATTATTTTACAGAGTAGTCCTTTCCAGAGCATGAGTCCTTAAAAATCATCTTCACAGACAATTCAGAACCTTTAATCCTAAACCCAAAATCCAATCATCACAGATGCTATCTGCTTTTCCTTTTTCTGTCCACAATGTGA
>NW_015777235.1:0-951 GCF_001515625.1 Sinocyclocheilus rhinocerous | reverse complement strand
AATGTGACTAGATTACTCCATCTTTAGTCTCACACTGCACTTTTTTTTTTTAATGAAAACATTTATTTTCCCTGTTCACTGTTTTTAGTTCTGTTGGCTGTTGGTAATTTATCAGATTCGGGTTCAAAGAGAATGCATTGTGTTCATTCGCCAGTAAATTTGGGGTGACAGCCAAAATATTTGAGTACATTTACTGGACTGAAGATCAGATATTCAGTACAAGCCCTCTGGACAATTCAGCTGTGAGAGTCATATCACCAACAATCTGTTAAAAAATGCTTCTTTTTGTGGAACAACAATTTGATATGTAAAGTACTGGATACTAAAACACATTCAAGTTCCTTGAAGAAGCAAGGCTTCTTTTTTACAGTAAATGATTTACATTAATGTTGTGTTTTCACACTAGAAAAAAGTATGGCTTTGATTAAATTAGAAATTATTAATCTAAATATAATGATATATGGATGATCAGATTCCAAAAATGAAGTACTTGTAATTAGATTATATCACATTCTAAAATACTCATAATCTGAATACAGTTACTTTTTTACGGATTACATGATTACATATTATTCAGCCAATAGCAACAAATTATTCAGATTTTCCTAATTCCTCCTATTCATATTTTAAATTTTCCTTTCTAAAATACCTGCGCTTATATACACTGCTTAGATACGCTTATATACACTGCTTATATAGACTTATATACACATAAGTCTTACAGTTTTGTGGACATTCACACAAAGGCCAGTCACAAAAATTGAGAAAATTGAGAGGCCACACAGCATTTAACAGCTGGATTTACAGAAATCATTTCAATTTTGTTTTCTCAGCATTTCAACATTGCACCAATTACTGATGAACACATGCATTTTTATTTGAATCATGTCTTTTGAAGGCTTATGGCTTTCAAACACATTAAAGTGCACAAATTCACATTATTTCTTATTT
>NW_015777234.1:0-951 GCF_001515625.1 Sinocyclocheilus rhinocerous | reverse complement strand
TAGGCGCAGAAGTAAACGGCAGCATGAATCGGTTTTGTGTTGCTCAGTTTTAGGTTATAAAGCTGTGTTCTGTCCACAGTGAAGTAATTTGCTTGGGGATTGCTGGTATCATGAATAAAGCTGCCGACTGCACTTATATACAGGAGTCTTGATGGGGCTTCTCCCTCTCTCTTTTGGTACCAATGGATATAATGCCAAGATTGCAAACCGGTCACTTTGCAGGGGAGATATGAAGTTTTGCCCACTGCTTTGACCAAAATCTGTTGACCTTGTTCCAAAGTCACTCCGAAAACAGCTGCTTTGATTAAACAAATAATCAAATTTTTTTGTATTTATTAAAAGAAAAATTCAAAGGCTTAATTTCCAATGGTACCTACCTGAAATCTCTGAAAAAAAGAGGAGGACAATATATATGTATGCAAACATCTTTCATCTAGCTGAGAAAGATGTTTGGAGTAATGCTCTGTTTTACTGTAGTACACAGCTGAGTCTTGTAAGACATTCAAATACAGTTTGCTGATGTCATTTCCTGAGATGGAGGTTTCAGCGCATAACATGTCTTTCCTATTCCACTGTTTTAATCATCACATTTTAAAATGAAGGCCCTTTTATCGATCTAAACTAATTGAGTAACTGATTTGTTCCATCATCTGTTTTCACACTCTTTTTACACAGTATTTTTCAAAACATGTGCTGTACCTTAAAATGTTGTAATACTTTTAATATTAGCAGTGTAGAATGTTTTCTCAGATGTTTTAAGTAATGGAAGGTATTTAGGCTTAAACAATCATTTACTGTTGAATTAAAAAACAGGCATTAAGGAAAGGCCTCCAACATAGTTGGTCCCTATGTCATGTTTTCTAAAAATCATTATCATGTTTACCGCAATATCATTTCCATTACATTTGTACACTGTAAAAAATTGCCAGGAATTTACAGGATTAAAGAGTA
>NW_015777233.1:0-951 GCF_001515625.1 Sinocyclocheilus rhinocerous | reverse complement strand
TCCTGCCTGTTTACGTTATCTTGAATCTTTCCACCAAAGCACCCGTTCACTTGGCTGTCTCTTTGTGGTTTGTCTCGGTTTGGGGGGAATCTAGTCTTGTGCCTTTAACTGAACACACTTGACTTAATAAGCGCTAAGCACGGGATGACTAATGTTTCTCTTCCAGCTTTAATGGTCAGGTTTTTGTATTGCTTTTATTTCACCCTTTTATAGAGTTTTTACTGTTAGTTGTGCTTTAAAGAGAAGTGAAAGAGATAATCATGTAATTTTCCTTTAAACTCTGTCGACTGTTGGCCATGTGGTTCAGAGCATGATAATCACAGAATGCATGAAAATAAGTGATAAAATGAAACCGGAGTAAATGACAAGATTTAAATAATGACAGTGTGTGTAAGTAACCAAATGAGCTTGTATTAGTTTTCTTTTTCTAAAAAAGATAAATAAAATTAATATTACCAATCTTTTGTTGTTGTTTTTTTTCTAACATTCAAAGGTTAGTTTACTCAAAAATGAGAATTGTCATTCACTGTCTTTGATGATCTTTCCCCTTGTAGATGGCATGAACTGAAGATTGAAGATGGTTATAGATAGATAGATATTCATCCATGTGTTTTATTTTATTTTTGTTTAATAAATCCACCAGACCATGTTATTAATTTTTTTATGTGCAAAAGCTGCATGTCAAAATCCAACCCACATCTGGTGCATATACCCGGACTACATTTTTTCTTTTTTGGTAAATCGTTACTCTCAGATGTATGTCACAGTACGGGATCTGGTGCTACTTCCAGGTAAGTGTGACTTTAAGCTATTTTAACTTCTCCAGTTTAAAATGACTGAAGGGAGTGCACTTCCAAAATACACTACACCCCAGGTAGCCAAAATGGTTTGGCCCGATAATGGCCTAGATCCGGCAGGCCGGAAGAAATAACTCGGCCCGGCTGCGGTTGC
>NW_015777232.1:0-950 GCF_001515625.1 Sinocyclocheilus rhinocerous | reverse complement strand
AAATAAATGCAGCCTTGGTGAGCAGAAGAGACTTCTTTCCAAAACCTCAAAATATATGTATATATAATTCTTCCAAACATTTGAACAGTAGTGTACATAGTAATTTGTGGTAATTCAAAAGCTATGGTGCTCCAAGTTATCAGAAATCCATGTTATACTCATTCATGGTACTTGTCCAAAAATGCATAATGATAATGCTATTTCCTTGGAACGATTTGGTACTCTGTTGTATTGATGTAAAGAGTTTCCAGCTGGATTATTTAGAAATAATATAGTTTACTGAATGTTTTGAACTTTAGACTGAAGATGTTTCTTCAGTGTCAAACATCACACCTGAAAGAAATGTATCACAATAGTCTGAGTTTGATACGGTGATCTGTTCCTCACCGGCTGTGCGGTTCTCGTGATTCAGTGTGTGTGTGTGTGTGAGAGAGAGCAGGGAAGCTTCTGGAAAAGCTATGTGCCGAGAGAAATGAATGTTCACTTGAGCTCTGCCGGAGGAATAATAATCACAGCGCTATTGATCCCTGGATAACAGTCAGACCTGATGAGATGAGATGAGAGAGAGAGAAATGAAGATCAGTAGATGAGATTGTGTCGAGCTTGAGAGGTGAATCCTTACTGTAGTTATTATCGCATTATTATGGCATGATGTTAAAACAGGAAACTTTTCCCACAAACATTTGACTCCATGTACACTTGGTATATTCTAAAAAGTTACTCCAAAAAGTACTATTTCTGTTACTTATTTTTAGCCTTATATGATGAATGTCATGACAAGAGGAATCTGCCATATTTCCATCTGTAATGCAGTTTATATCAAACTATGTATTAAACCTACAAAGTTGAGATAACTTGAATATGATCTTTGTATAACGTTGATGGAGGATCCTCTGATAGAAAGAGCAGTCTGTGATAGATTGAGGTCGTATGATAACTGTTGAGTGAGA
>NW_015777231.1:0-951 GCF_001515625.1 Sinocyclocheilus rhinocerous | reverse complement strand
CTGGTGTTTTTGCTGCATCAGTGATGTTGCATCAGTGATGTATTCCACTCTGCTGGAGTAAGCTGGTGACTGGGGACGTTCTTCTGTGTTACTGTATACAATAGTCCCGATAAACATTTTTGACACGTCATCATATTTTGGATCTTTAAACCACAACAGTGTATATGTTTCATCCTTTAGTTTTTTGTAAGCACAGGGGATGGTCACACATGATCCTTCATTAATTTCTTTTGTTTTTTCAGGCACACTTATTAGCTTTTCTTTTGCGCTGATGCAGACCGTAAGAAGAACTGCAGGAAAAACAACATCAGTGATACTTTCATTTATATTGATAAATTAGGACAATCATTTACAAAAATCGGCATTCAGTATACAATAGAGACAATACAAACCAAACAGAAGCAGAGGAATCCCTTCAGGAACCGTCATTCTGTCTGCTGCTAATGAAATAAAGACAGTTATACTCTGACAGCACATTTGGTGTTTGTCGTTGCGTGTGGGTGAATATATGTTTTTTGATGGTCACAGCTGTTAATGAGTCAGTCTGTTTCTCCTTCCTTTTGTTCATCCTTGCATGCCAAAAATGTCATTTTGGCATGACAACATTTGTTAATTACACCAAATTGTTAATTACATCTAATTGTTTTTCAGTTTTTTTTGTTAAATTGGACTTGTTACCTTATTTTATTCAACCTGCAATTACAGCAGCAAATGAATTATGCCTACTGCTCCATCAAGCTAAATAATTTATTGCTGTAATAACTGACTACTATTTTATTCTTTAAACAGTTAATCATTTATTAGAATTTGCTTATGACACCATAAATTTAGCTTGAAAAACATGTTCACGCTATAATGACACGATCACATGCCAAAACATGTTTTGTTCGAAGAATCACAGTGCTTTTCATGCATGAGCTTTACAGTTTAACAGATTATTATTATTATTAT
>NW_015777230.1:0-951 GCF_001515625.1 Sinocyclocheilus rhinocerous | reverse complement strand
TCGCTTTGGATAAAAGTGTCTGCAAAATGACTAAATGTAAATGTACTTAATTATACTTGGAATAGATCCACTTAAGCACAAACAAGTATATTTAATACAACTTTAGTTGAACTTCAGAACTGCTTTTGCACAACTAAAATGCATTTAGTACAAAATTTGTTGTTCCAATTTAACAGACTTTAAGTATGCCAATTTATTGTGTGCCACAAATACATTTAGTTATACTAAAGTACATACAAATTAATTTTGCTTAACTTTCTTGCTTGCAAGAACTTGCAAGAACTTGCAACTTTTTTAAGGACAAAAGGCCTAAAAGGTTTTACTTATGTTAATTTTACTTATGTTTACTCATGCATATTTTGACATTTATTGTGATAATTATTAATATCGACTGATATGGAAAAAAAAAAACAATTATTGTGAATTTTTTTGGCTATATTGCTCAGCCCTACATAGAAGCATACAGTACCTTGTTTTCTATGTTTTTGAACCGTAGAACTCCAACAAACGCACTTCCATTGTTTTCAATACGTGATTTATCAAAAGCCTCCTTGGAAATCTTTATAGACCAGGAACAGTTTGTATTTTGGACACTTTGACTCTCAACAACCTGTGAAAATAAGAATTGCCATGATAACTGAGGAATCATACCCTGTTTTAATGCATCTCAGGTTTATCAGGTTTTATCAAGTTTACCATGGTATGATTTGAAGAGTAGCATATGTTGATGTCTTTGGTTTCTGTGTTCTTGGCTTGTACATGAAGAAGACCAATAACATCCCCCATGACAATCGCTGCATTACTTTTATTGTTTTTTTCCATCTCTTCCATCTTAGATTCCAGATTATCCAAGGCTTTTCTGTAAAATGGATTGAATCACATGATATTCTGTAATGGATTTTAGACTTTATATCCACTGGTAACTGCACACTTACGATGCCTTTGAGGGAT
>NW_015777229.1:0-951 GCF_001515625.1 Sinocyclocheilus rhinocerous | reverse complement strand
GAGTATGTGCAAGGATCCGTCAAATTCATTTCCTCTGACCCCAGATTAGTCATTACCCAGAGATCTGGGGGGCGTTGCTGTGCCTCTGGCAAAACACAGGTCAGGACAGGTGCACATCAGGTGGGTCTTTCCCACAGTGCTCTGGAAGTCCCCAGTGTCTGGCTCAGCAGGGGTGAGATCTGCTTCTGGGTCTTAACTGAGCAATAGAGCGCCCCGAGTCAGTTTCTGCTACACCAGATCAAGTCCATGTCTGGCCGAACTCAAGAAAGGAAATTAACCCAGACTGCCTAGGCTGTTTTTTCTCATTTTTATAATGTATTTAAATAAAGGAAGTCTCCACTGGTGATCTCTCAGAGTGAGTGAAAGAGAACACAAAAAGAAAGGAAGAAAAGAAAAGAGAAATAAAAAGTTTGTGAGTTCTCAGAGCTCCAGGGGGCAGTTTAAAGAAGCTGTTTTATCTATGCACATTGCTGTAGAAGAAACAAGGTATTCAACAAGCGGCCCATCAGCCTTTATTCTGTAGCCTAGTAAAGTTAAAGAGAGCGAAAAGAGTTAAGAACAGTTCCATTTTTTAATGATTTACTGCAACATGCCTTGCACAACCAGTGAAGTCTGATTCCAGAAACAAATGACTCAGTTCTTTTAGTGATTAAAGGACTTACAGCACAACTGATGTAGTCCAAATCATTCCTGAACGACTGGCTCTTATCAACCGGTGCTTTTCAGTGAAATCAAACAGATGACACAAACAAAATGAAACACTGGGCCGAAGGCCGAAAACGGTTTTTCACATTTTTTTCCCCATTTTGCCAATCTTCACCAAAACTTCACCATTACATAAATTAAATAGCCAAAATGTGCTTTTATTTATAAGTTAAAAAAATAATATTTTTGGCCATTTTTGAAACCCCTTCTTGAATCAGGCATGTATTTTTTACTGTACAAATAAAT
>NW_015777228.1:0-935 GCF_001515625.1 Sinocyclocheilus rhinocerous | reverse complement strand
CACACACACACACACACACACACACACACACTGTAGCTGCCATTGGCTAAATGACAGATCACCCCAAGCACTGCGGATCAGCTTTAACTCAGAAACGCACAGGGTCCAGAGTTCAGTATGAGAATGGACACAAGATATTACTCTATGGTCACATTCACATTTGAAATTAACATGTTTTCGGAGATCGGCGCACAGTTGGATAGCACATTGTGATTGATACCAATTTTAGAGGTGGTCAAGGACAGATCCTGACATAACTAAAGTAATACAGATGTTGCACAACAAATAACCTGCCACTCTGATGGCCTGGGATATACTTTTTTGTGTAGTTTTATCCATCCATAAAATATTATAACACTTTGTATCTTTAATGTGACATTGATATCATAACTTCTGTGGTAACCAGGCACTGCGTTGCACCTTTTTCTTTTTCTTTCGCTATCAAAATGTGAAAAAGACAACAGATACCGCACTCTTGCGATCTGCTCTCCCAATTTAATGAACAATATTCCATGAATTATTTCTCTGAACTACACTCAGAATCACTTGTTTCTCTCCTCAGATCCTTACTCATGTCTCTCTCCTGGTTGCAAGGGTGCTTAAACACTTTTTCTTCCCTTTTCTTCACTTGTAATATCTATTTAACATCCTTAAGTGTGAAAATGATTCTGAAGTATAACAGTGCACATACATGCATCACCGGTGAATTCTGTCATGTTTCCTTTTGTGTGAAAGTAATAGAAATTCCCACCACAGTGTCATTTTCACCATCTCCAATTATGTTCTGGGTTTGATAGCAGTCAGTGTGATGTAGCGGACACCACAAAATAAATGAATAAATAAATTTCACACAATAAATATTAAAATGGTTAAATGTTAAAGATGTAAAAATAAATAAATAAATAAATTGTTGAATATTTTAAAATTATTTTACT
>NW_015777227.1:0-951 GCF_001515625.1 Sinocyclocheilus rhinocerous | reverse complement strand
TTTTGGCTATTTAAACAGGAATTTTAGAGCTTCTTGAGGCAAAGTTGAACTGGGACTTCATGCTCTAAATTCCTAGTGTCTGTAATAACTCCTGGCGTCATCAAACACTGAAACAGTGTCGAACGGTCTCTCACGTTGCGTTGATACGCTTATGGGGAAACTCCTGATACTGAAGCCTGATTTGTTCATGTTCTTGTGGCTGCACGAACCAATGGCATTTCAACCCGCCAAAAGGGGAGGAGCCGACCTCTATATAAGTCGGTCAAGCGAGTGGGTGACCTGCAAGCTCTCCACTCCGTTTAGAGCACAACTAATCACTTTCTAGCACTCCCCAAACCAGATGGTGAGCAGGGTCCCAATCCACTCTGCCCGGTGCGGGCTCTCAGAGAGTATGTTGAGCGCTCTGGCCTGTTTAGACACTCAGAGCAGCTCTTTGTGTGTTTCGGAGGCCGCTCTAAAGGGCAGCCAGAGACGAAGCAGAGACTCTCCGGATCTCGCTGGATAGTGGATGCTATAACCTTCACTAGTTTTTATAACTTGGACGTCCCTGCCCTGCAGGCATGGATCTTGTCCGCTTAATTCTTTGTAAGTGGAGAGGGTTATATTATGTAGTCTTCAGGTTAAACGGCTTTGGTCTCATTATTGGCTCAAGCTTACAGGAGCCCTTAGCATGAGTGCTCCAAGGCTGAGCTTGCAGAGCAGCTTCGTTCTGCACTTGCTCATAGCACGGCGCTATTGGACGCATTCCCTATAAGCGTGTTAAATGCAACGGGAGAGAAAGTTGGATAGGGAATGCTACGGTTACTAACATGACCTCGGTTCCCTGATATAAGGGAACGAGCGTTGCGTAGGCTGCCGCGCTATAAGACTGCAAGCGAATCGATGACTGTCGCTTCAGTCGAAATATCTTCTTCTTTTTTGGTGTTTATTGGCGGTTGGCAACCTAACTGA
>NW_015777226.1:0-948 GCF_001515625.1 Sinocyclocheilus rhinocerous | reverse complement strand
ATAGTTCACCCAAAAATGAAAATTCTGTCATCATTTACTTACCCTGAAGTTGTTCCAAACCTGTATGAATTTTTATTCTTCTGCTGCACACAAAAGAAGATATTTTGAAGTATACTGATAACCAAACAGTTTTGGTTCCTATTGACTTACATTTATTTTTTGTCTGTACAATGGAAGTCAAAGGGAACTGAAACTATTTAGTCACCAGAATTCTTCAAAATATCTTTTGTGTTCCACAAAATGGAAATGACATGAGGGTGAGTTTTCATGTTTGGGTGGAATTTAAGAATGACTTAACATGTTTTAACAGAACGATGCACCCAAAAAATTAAAGTATTAATTATTCATCCTCATGTCAATCCAAACCTGTAAGAGTTTTATTTGATCTGTGGAAAGCAAAATATGAATTTTTGACAAAATATTCTCCTGGACATACTTTTCAAAGTGGAAGTTAATGAGGACTGGGGCTGTCAAGCTCCACAATGACAGAACTTCACAGAAGCACTATATAAATATCATAAAAATGATCTTATGCACTATTTTCCAAGTCTTCTGAAGCAATACAATAGCTTTGTGTGAAAAATAATGTAAGACATTATACACTGAAACCTTGAAATCTTCAATCTGAATATAATGCACAAGGCATATTGACTATCAACTCTATGGCTTATTAAAATGTTCTTCACACTAAGAAAAAACAGTTACATAAAAAAAGGAAAACTCCATTGAAAGTATCTTTAGGAACCCTTCGATGGTGAAGGGTTTTTAAAACCTTTTTAAAACTCTTTTAAAACTCTAAAACACTTTTAAAACCTATAATTTTAAGAAAACACTTGACCCCCTAACACTTGCGTTCTCTATTCTATTTCTATTCTAACTACTTTTTTCTTTTTATTTATTATTAAAAAATGACCCTCTAACACTAGCGTTCTCTATTCTTTTTCTATT
>NW_015777225.1:0-951 GCF_001515625.1 Sinocyclocheilus rhinocerous | reverse complement strand
CTTTTAGCAGTTACGGCACCGTAAAAGTTCATATTCATGATGGCATTGTTAAAACCCAGCTTTTGCAGTCAGGAAAAAAATAAAGTTTCAGAGTCAATCAACAATAATCTAGTGTGAAAGACTTTCACAGCCAACAATTAACACTCGGATTCAGCAAATATCTTTAGTTAAAGGTAAGGTGTGTAATTTATAAAACAAGCAAAAATGGTAGTGTGTAGGTTGTGTACTTTGACTGCAGCCTGTGCCAGTTAAGCAATTGCTGTTGTGAATGAGAATGGTAACGCAAAGCTGCAAATATAATAGCCGCCCTAAAACAGATTGTTATTGGATAGCTTGACAAACACATTTTTTTCTTTTGCCAGTAATATATGAGAAAATGCCTTTTTGAGTGATGTTACAACTTCTACAAATGTTAAGTATATCTGTCAATGGAGTAAACTAGATCAGTGGTTCTGAGCCTTGGTGGATGGAGCCCTTAAGGGCCATTAAGGGGCCACAGCAAGCTTCCAGGAGGGCCGCAAGTTTATATAAAAGTAATTAAATTAATAAATTACTATTAGTAAATTTAAAAATATCTAACTGTAAAAAAAGTCACGGCCCAATGTACTATGTTAATATGGTGAAATTTCTGTTTTGATTTTTTTACAGGTGTTTAACCCACATTGTGAATTTTGCATAGCATCATGTTGTGTTTTGCGGTTGAAGGAAATGTCTGTAAATTTAATGGAAATGTATTGGTAATTTTCTGCCAGGACATTATCAGATTTTTTTTTATTTTTTTTATTACAGTGTATTAAAAATCTGAAAAATCATTAAACAAAAATGCGAAATGCACTAATTTCTTTCCTTTTCCCCTCTCGATAACGATTGTTCTTTTTGATGAACATTCAGTTCTTTAAATTTCTGAAATCACAATATGAATCACAGCTGATTAATTTCATAAATAAATAT
>NW_015777224.1:0-951 GCF_001515625.1 Sinocyclocheilus rhinocerous | reverse complement strand
CGTCCGCATAGCGATGCATCGAGTCTTAACTTTTAGAAAGAATATCTCTTTGGGTTTCAGACTTTAATCTTTGCGACTTATGTACTACATATGTACGAACAGCTTGTAACACTCCAAAGACAAAGGAAAAGATGAAATCGCGTCATATGACCCCTTTAAGACTTTAAGACCTTTTTAAAAAGTCAATTTAAAGAATAAATTGAATGGAACACAATATGTCAATATGGTCTCTAAATGTAAAAGTGTTGTATAAGCAATGCTTCAAAGTTTGAAAAAACTACTTCCAATAGATCTCCTTCACTTTTTAATTAATTTGACCAATAAATTAAATAAACAAATAAAGCCTCGTTTTGCAGTGCAAATTATTCTTAAATCAAGATACATTTACTTGAGAAGCAAAATGACGTAAGAAATGTTGTTTTATAAGAAATTTAAGCATGTGGCACTTACTTTTGTTTAGTTTCTAAGAAAACAAGACTTCATATCTTCATTTTGATTCTCAAGTATATGTATCTTGATTTAATGTTTGTTGTTTAGGTATTTAATGTTTAGGTATTTGAAAAATTTAAAAACACAAAAATAACAAGGAAGATAATCGTATTTATGAATTTAAGACTTTCTGCTCTGATTTCAGATCTTTTTAGGCATTAATTGGTGAAAGGGCAAATTAAGACATTTCTAAGACCTGCAGAAACCCTGTAGTTAATTGGCCGCTGTCCCAGGCAACCGATTTCCCAGCTGTTTTAGTTTCATGCCTAGTTATGTATGAGTGTCTTCTCAAATAATAAAGTAATTTCAGCTTTATTTGCCAAATGTCATGTCAGAGGCCTGTATTAGCGTACCTGTGGACCAATGAACACCCGAAATTTGTTGTCAGGACTGTCTCCGCCAATCAAGAATGAGTTCGGTCCTATCTGCTGCAGCAGGTAGAGGCGGGCTCTCATGACCTTG
>NW_015777223.1:0-951 GCF_001515625.1 Sinocyclocheilus rhinocerous | reverse complement strand
TCAACCAATCAGATTTGAGAACCAGAACGAACTGTTGTATAAACTTCAATAAACTACAACAACACAGGCATATTACACGTTCTAAAAGTTACAGAGCTCCAAAGGTCTTACATAAAAGGAATGATCCAAATGGAAGCTGGCCTGTATGTCAGGATTAAATGCTTTTGCACAGATGCAAGAGAAATTTCCTGTCAATATCCATCCCTGCCATCCACTAAAACCTTTCACTCTGTCTTCTCCACAGATTGGAAGCAACACAAGGCGTTCTAAACACTGACTGTGAAGCACATACTCGCTTTGACCTTCTGTTCGCTTCAACCTTTCAGTCTTGGCGGCTTCCCGAGACTTATATACTTCCCCGGAGTGCACTTGAGGCTCTGGCCTCCCTAAACCATCCAGGTGTGCACTCAGGGTCAAGGAAAGAGAGGACCAGTTCAATTTGGATCTCAGCCCAAAACTTCACTATACCCTTTTCTTTGAAAACAGCCCCAATACATGCGTCATAATCACCTTTATAATCCCAGAAGGTCAGGAGAAGTTCACTTCATTCTAAAAGTCTGAGCTACTCTTTGACAGATAGTGCCACCAAGTCTAATTGAGGGCTGAAATACTTTAATCTTTTTTTATCTTGTACAAAGAGTCAAAAACATGTTTGTTCAGAACCGAGGGCATCAAACTTAAAAGTCTTTTTTTTTTTTATTAGAGAAGATGAGCAGCAACTTAAATAGATCTGAAGGAATAGATACTGGTCTTTGCTGTTTTGGTGGCAGTGAAGTTCATAAATCTAGATGAGGACAAACTAACAAATGACATTAGTATAAAAAATTCTGTTTCTTTTTTAGTTTTGCAGACATTAAAGCAACACCACACAGCTTTCAGACCCGATTTAACTGTTACTTTCTTTGACTCTAGCTAGAGTAGTAGTGGATGTTGTCTATATGTTTTATAGAT
>NW_015777222.1:0-950 GCF_001515625.1 Sinocyclocheilus rhinocerous | reverse complement strand
GGTTCTTTACATTATTAAAATGTTCTTCACAATAAAAAATAAATAAATGAAATTAAAGAACTGTTGACTGAAAGGTTCTTTGAGGAACCTAAAATGGTTCTTCTATGGAATCGCTGTGAAAACCTCCTTTTGGAACCATTTATTTTGTCACATGACAAAAATGTTTATATTTAGCATTTCAGTAAAATTTGGTGTATAACTGTCTTAAATTTTGGCAATTTGATTATGCAAAAAATGCCTGTTTAAACAAACATGTTCAAAACATTTATAAAAAAGTTAACATTTGAGTAGGATATAAGTTAAGCTATAGGAGGCTAATTGGTTACAACATACAACATCACAAAAATGAAAATTTCTTTGAGGCTTAATTCGTAATACACTCTCAGAAGAAAAGGTACAAAAGCTGTCACTGGGGCAGTACCTTTGAAAAAGATACACCTTTTGTACCTATTTACCCCTAAAGAGTGCATATTACTACGTTTAAAATACCTAAAGTGCACATACCTAAATGGTACATTTTAGTATATTTTGAAAAGGTACAGCACCAGGTGAAAACTTTTGTACCTTTTTTTCTGAGAGTGTAGCATACTAATGTATACTACAGCAATGGTATTATGTTAGTAAACTTTGGTTTTGTGTGAACTGATCACCTTTCTACTTAAAACTACCAAACATAACTCACACAGGAATCAATGTTGCCACTTGCTTGCTCATAGATTCCAACCCATCATGCCTCCATGTGCTGGCGCTGTGAGACAAAATGAACTTATTCAATAACAAATTCAATAGATAATCAACTTTAGAAGGATACAGAGTACAGATTGCCACCATTCTTTTTGCTTTCCTCTATAGCCTGTCAAAATATAAAATAATCTCACTTACTCGTGAAGACAGAATGCGAGAGTGAAATGCAGTTGCTTATATAGGTATTTTGTGAAGAAATGTTGAAG
>NW_015777221.1:0-951 GCF_001515625.1 Sinocyclocheilus rhinocerous | reverse complement strand
AATACGTTAATAAACACAGCTCACTGGTTTGAATGGGACATTTCAAGTATACAACTCACCCAAAATTCTGCTCGACCAAGATAACAGGCGCATTTCAACCAGATTTTTATAGGACGACGACCTGACATAATTATTATGAAAGCAGTAATGTTATGTCAAGTCATTGTTGAATTTGACTTCGCATAAAGCTCAACACGTGTGCTTAGACGATTAAAGTGAAAACGAAAGCGTTCTCACAAACGTCCATCACAAGACCGTGCTCCGGTGCGTGCAGGCGACGAAGCTCGAGATCACCGGGTGCCGGTTCCTGCGCGTGCTTTAGTCTCATCACAGAATGACGGCGGCAGGACGCTCCTGATGAACCTCTCTTTAGCAGTGGACCTTGCCGGGATCGTTCAACCTATGGTTTCTTTCAGATTTTGATTTGATCTTTGATTGCATCCGAGGATGTACTTTAGAGTATAATTTTGGACTTCATTTACCCAGTGTATGAATATCTTTCCCAGATGCAGGAGAAACAACTTCCCATTGTTCATTATGCTGCACATTCATGAACGCGATCCAATCTAAACCGGGCCACAAATAAAACTAATTCATCTGTTTCATTGAGGGAGTTGACGCGCGTGTTTTTGCAGAAATGGCCCCGTGGATTTGATCTTTATGACCGAGCACAGCAGCGCAACAGGACGCAGTTCATCGCATCTGCTTCATTACTATATTGGGTAGCCTATTTAACGCTTCACTGCCGTTATGATGCGCCGTTAGTGAAACTGAAGCTGCTCAGGTGAGAAGCATCGGCATCTCCGCTCCCTGTCACCTGAGATGGCCATCAACATCACCGGCTCCATGCGTGTAAGTTTAGACCATCTGTCGCCGTGAATCAGCCGCGATGCTCTAATGCACTTCACATAATCTATTCTTTATTAGTGTGTGTGTGCGCGTGCAGGGTGC
>NW_015777220.1:0-951 GCF_001515625.1 Sinocyclocheilus rhinocerous | reverse complement strand
AGTCACAAACACTCTGATGATATCATTAAACTCTTTCCCATTGGCGCACTCTAAAATCAATCCCTTAATTCGCTGTGCAAATATATGTGTATGAGGTGTGATGTATTCCTGGTCAAATGTTTCCATGGAGACTATAGAGAAAAAACATGACCTTCCCAGGCCTTAAAATAAATAAACATTTCAAGTTTCTGCGAATCCTTCAGACTGGTTTCATGCTGATGATTAAAAAATGTACAGCTCTCAAAAACTGATAACATGCATGTTAGTCCTTATACTGTAAATGTGAACATTTCCTTTCACAGCAGTTTGAAATGTTTTCTGTGTTTTAATTGCATTGTGCTGACAGGAATGAACTAGTACTAATTTCGAGCAATTAGTCGCAGCACATGTATGAAACAAGAACAGGATGATCAGACCCCCCTGCCTGCATTAGAAAATAAAGAGCTGGTTTTCATTTCAGTCACTTCAGTTTGTTGCAAAAGGCATCTGTATGAGGTTTACTCCGTTCACTTGTGATTATGTTGATAAAAGAAGGTGCTTTATTTTTATTGAGACTTCATATTGTGAGAGAAGAAAAAGAAAAAGATATAACAGCAGGTTTTGTTGGATTTCATTTGTACTATATAACAGGTGGCCTGCTTTCCACCCACACTTCTGATCAATAAACACAAATATGAACATCAAATATACCATATGGCCATTTAACGCTCCCTTTTCTTCTCAAAACGCACTAAAATCAAGTTAAATATGTTCTGCCAAAGCTCTATCTTGCTTTCAAAAGATGCCTGGATTGAAACTATCAACACAAAATGAAGATATCTCACAGGTCCCATACAGAAAGGTAATATATATGTGAAACACTGTTAAATATATTGAAATATATTTTGGAAATATATTTTACAAATACATAGAACATAAAGCTCATGTTGCGTGTTTAATTATGTGTTTATG
>NW_015777219.1:0-950 GCF_001515625.1 Sinocyclocheilus rhinocerous | reverse complement strand
ATATATATATATATATATATATGTGTGAGATAGGAGGAAAAACTATCTTTTAAAACTTGCATTTGCTTGCAAAACGTTTGTTCCCCTAAGAAACTTTTGCATTCTAGAGTTATTATACATTTATTATTGACATTAGCTGAATTAAAATTAATTACAAAAATGTATTTTTCATTTCAGCTAGTTTCTACTGCTACATCTCTTTTTTTAGTTTAGTTTGATGTACTAAAGTAACTAAACCTAAAAATGAAGTTAAAAAATGATCCAAATTATATAGACTTTTTAAAAAAATAAACTCAAAAATGAAAATAAAACTGTTCTTTTAGTATTATTGAGATAAACATTTAATTAAAAAAAAAATACTAAAAGTATTTAAACACTAAAATAACACTTCTTTTTGCATTCCCCAGAGAAAGCAATGAAATATAATTGTTCATAATTTTCACATTTTTTCCATCTCCATGTCCCTTGCTTTATTTCTGGAGTTTGACAGTCTGTGAACTGCTGTGAGCTGAAAAATGTGCAGAATTTCTCCGTTTGTGTTCCACAGAAAAAACAACCGTATCCGTGTTTTGAACGTGATTGTGAGTAAGTGATGACAGAATGATGATCTTCACGCTCTTTAAGTGAGGTCAGTCTGCTGTATTTCCACTGCGCTGCACGTGAACCGCTACGACGTCTTTCTCTCGATCTGCGTCTCCCATCACGGACTCGATATCCTGAACTCCTCCGACAGCAGTGTTGATGATCTTGAGGCTGTGTTTGTTGCCAACCGATCGCAGTAAGCTCTCATCCGCCTGCACTGAGTTTATTTCACACAGGAGCTGCTCGACGGAAGCTGAGAGTTTGTGGTTTTGCCTTTCTGCTCGCTGAACGCCGTCGATATCTCCAGATCTCCGTGAGACGAGGACAGCACTCGGTTCTGATGCGTGTGCAGGTGTGCGTTGTTCCCG
>NW_015777218.1:0-951 GCF_001515625.1 Sinocyclocheilus rhinocerous | reverse complement strand
TAGTTCGTTACCGACAATGCGTCAGATAAAAATAGATGTGAGATACAACCTACAATGGTTGGTGGGACAACCCCTATGACGGCATGACTCGGAATTTCAAAATAAAAGTCAAACGAAAAACAAATTGAAGTATTAGTGATTTATTTTATTTATAGTATTTAGTATTTTATTTATTTTATTTTATAGAGTGGGATTTCCAAAAACAGCCTAAGCTTTCTTTTATGACCATCACAGCTATATAACTAATGTGTAAATTGATTAAGTTTCTTTTTTAATTATAATAGCAAAACAGTCTTTTTTTGAGATTATTGTTATTTTCTTTATCCTTTTTGTATTCAGAACCATTCATTAAAAAAAAAAAGATTCCTTTCATGGAAGAAACTGATCACTTTAAAAATACACTTAAATAATTAATAATCGAATTTATCTTTTAAATGGTTATAATTAAAACATACCAGTAATATATTAATATATTTTTTACTTTTGCATATATTTTTTAATTCAATGTATATTATTTTATTTCATATATTTCTATTCTATTTCTATCGTTGGTGTGAATAAATTTGTGTCGAACAATTTTACATCTATTGCTTTGTTTCGTAAAACAGAAAGTAAAAAGAAAAGGTCAGAATAAAAAGGCATTTGTGTTAAAAATATCTTACTTTTTATTTTAAAAAAACCAACGATTTTTATGTTATATCAAAAATTCCGGTTAATTATAGTTTTTTTGGGGGGGTTGTTTGCTTTTCACATTTAGAGCTGATTTCACTGAGGCTTTTATTGGTTAAAAATGTGCTGCGTGTCACAGTGGGCGTGGCCTATAGAACAGAGGAAGTACAGATGAGATGTCAGAATATTAAAGCAGAGTATTAGAGAAACTGTGCAACCAAAGTTACTGATGCATCAAATCCAATGAATGTTGCTCGAGTGATTCTTGCTCTAGTTTTCTGC
>NW_015777217.1:0-950 GCF_001515625.1 Sinocyclocheilus rhinocerous | reverse complement strand
AGAAATCGCGATAGGTTTTTTTTGTCCATATCGCACAGCCCTAGGTAGTAGCAGTATTCATATGGACATTCGAATAACCCATTCATAAAAACAGTCACTTGTTTTGTTCTGGTGGATTTCTGTATTCAAAATTGCACAACATTCATTCATTTGTAACTTCCCTATCGTGTCTTACTGGCATATTTTTAATATGGTTTGCTAAATATTTTCCCTTATAAAGGTAAAATATTGGACCTAGAAACCCTAGAAAATTGCCCTTTAATGGAAGAATACATTTCTGTCACTGCAACTTGATGAAGATCCTTTATCATTTTCTTCATTCACAGGCAGTTGACTGTGCTTGTAGCCAGTGAGGACTCAAGTTACATGCCAGCTCGCATTGTAGTCCTAGGAGGAGATGATCCCACAAACATCAATACTGAACTCAACACTGTGAGAAAGCCCTTCTCATTCATCTTCATCTTACAGGTGGTGACTGCACATTGAACTTTAAGATGATACTTTCTCTTCTTTTTTTTGTGTTGGACAGGTAAATGTGGCACCCTCCGCCAGTCATGTGTTTTTGCTGGAGAATATGACCCGCTTCTGGCCCATCATTCAGATCAGAGTCAAAAGATGTCAACAGGTCGGACCTATAGAATGAAATGTGGCAGAACTTGCCTGGAGTTATACGTAAATCCTGAGATGTTCTTTATTCCACTTCTAGTACAAAGTATGTTTCTTCCTGTCAACAGGGTGGCATTGACACACGAGTGCATGGGTTTGAGGTTCTGGGGCCGAAGCCCACGTTCTGGCCGGTGTTTAGGGAGCAGCTGTGCTGCCGCACTTATCTCTTCTATACGACAAAAGCTCACACCTGGTGCCAGGAGATCCTGGAGGACAAGAACCAGCTGCTGCAGCTCTTTAACAGGTGAGAGCTGTCATAGCTATAGAGTGGAATTAAGATGGTA
>NW_015777216.1:0-951 GCF_001515625.1 Sinocyclocheilus rhinocerous | reverse complement strand
TTTTATTTATATTTTAAATATAATAACCTAAACAAAAGTAAAAATTAAAAAAAATGTATAACATCCACACAAACTTGCATATCATGCTGTCTACAGGAAATGGGGCAAAAAAAAGAATTTCTTTATTTTTAAGTAATGATGAATAAAATCTAAATCTTTCCTGTGTGGGACTCACTGCACTAGAGCACATCCACAGTCAGCCTTTACCATTTTCACTTTTATTCATTTTGATTTATTTTTATTTTTTCAAGCCGACTTTGTCAGAGGCTTTTTACATCCTTTTTTATTTTCCATCAAAGCTTAATATGCATCTTAAATTGCTGCAGCTCCACAGCTTATGGTCTCAAAGCCCCAGATTTCAGTTCTGGGAAGATTGCGTATTTTTTTTGAGAACACTATCTGAGATATATTGACCTACCTATCGATTTGTCTATATTTTGGGAACACAGTGTACTCTCTAAATACAGTGTTGTACCGTTCTTGCCAGAAACATCAGGTTGCACTAACCTTAGCTGAAGGGTACATAGCAGACATCTCAATGAGCTCTGCTGAGTCAGCGTTTAGTGCCTAAACAGCCTCATTGTTCCTCAGTAGTTGACATCAGACCTTCTGTTTCATAAGGTAAGCTCTCAAGAGCCCCAATAAGACGGTCAGCACCTTTCACATCTCATGTGTGATTAATGAACCTGCTCCTCCCTCCATGCAGATTAAGCTATTTATAGTTTAAGTGAGGGACAATTGGGATATTCCTGTTATGGTTATCATTTTATTTCTGAATCCCCCCTCAGGGGTCTTTAAAATAAGTTATAGGTACTTATTTGTTATTAGCATTTTTTCTCAGGCTCCTATATATATATATATATTGTTTAAATAATAATAAAAAATTATTAGTGATTAATTAATGATGATTTCTTTCATGTTTTTTTTTTTTTTCATTTCTTATACTCAACA
>NW_015777215.1:0-951 GCF_001515625.1 Sinocyclocheilus rhinocerous | reverse complement strand
AAATACCACCATATTTGGTTATCTTAGTATTTTGACATTTTCTAGTTAAAGATTAGTGGAACATGTTCATAGTTAATGTGATAAACTACATTTGTGCTTACAGTTTGTTAAAAGTAACTAGAAAAATCTTGATATAGCAAAAAGGTTTGATTAGTCTGATATTTTGTTTCAAATACAATGAAATGCAGATGTTTGTAAGGTTTTTAAGGCAAATTACATTATTTTACCTAATACAAGAAGAAGTAACCAACCCATAAGAATGTATGGGGAATAAATGAATATTGATGCAGGTACTTTAAGCCGCACCGAATCCATTCCTTCAGACTCAGACAAGTATGGCAACATATGCAAAATGCTTATTCCTAAAATAAAAGAAAGAGGACAAAAAGAGAATGTGGTTAGTGACTGAAAGCTGACTAAAATATTTTACCTTACCGAGGCTCATTTTTCTGTAATGTTGAATGAAATGAGCTGTGACTCATCACAGTTGGGCATGCTGCAGCATGATTAGTTTTTCTCAACACATTTCCTGACTAACCACTAAATTCAACATCACTATACTCTCCATAAGACAAGTGTGCTAACTCATTTCCGGTTGACTCAGATCAGCTTTCAATTTTAAACGATGTTCTTAAGACAATTTGTGCAGGCCCAGACAAGGCTGTGTTCACGTTTTGAGCAACAATTTTAGTTTTACCATGTCAGATTGTAAGAACAATGTTAAAGTCTGCAAACTCTGTTGCGCCGAGCAAGAATATCAAAAAGCATAAATTATGTTATGTTTGAAACATAAGACACATGACAAATATTGTAATCATTTTATTGTTTATTTTATTTTAGTTTCTAGAGGACATCAGGACTCAATTTAGACATTAAAAGTTATTCTTCTTTAAAAAGGAGAATCTGTGGTCAAATTTCTTTTCATAAAAATGTTAAAGTAGATGTTTTTTT
>NW_015777214.1:0-950 GCF_001515625.1 Sinocyclocheilus rhinocerous | reverse complement strand
TACTGCGTCGCTAGACGCTATGGGAAAAAGTCATTTTTTTCTCCGATACTGAAGCCTTTTTTTAATAATCACAATGAGTGCATTTCATGCTTGGGGAAATCCCACGCTGAAGCCACACTTTTGGAGATGGAGTGTTTCCACTGCGGGAACATGAGTCTCGTCTCTCTGCGTTCGCAGATAGCTTTCTTTTCAGAAAGTGACCCCACCCCTCATGCCCTCCCATTTTCTTCTTCCCAGGAACCTGTGAGGAAAAAAACAGCATGGCAGAGGACCTCGGTGCTCGGAGATGAGCGAGCTCACGCCAGCTCAGACCCCGTGCCTCGCTCTCTCTCACCACAGAGAGACTTCTCCCATCCTCTTCTCCCACCCAGACCAGCGTCCCTCTGCTGCTGCGAGCGACTTGGTCTCGTTCGGTGGAAGCGAGGACGAACCCCTGGATGACAGCATGTCATTGGCGGCCTCAGATGCTGAGGAGCTGTCGGGCCCGACGATCGACCCCACCCCCTTACCGTCTGCCGAGCCCAGCGAAGCCAAGGCAGGCATTGACGCCGAGCTTCTCCGCGTCCTGTCTGTTGAGGAGCTGGGTTTGAAGTGGTCTCCACTGGAGGAGCACACCCGCAGCTGTCTGGACGAATGGATCCTGCCGGGGCGCTGCCAAGCCCATCGTCAGCGAACCTCTCCGTTCTTCCCGGAGGTCCACGAGGAGATCACCAAGTCGTGATGCGCCCCCTACTCGGCTTGCCTACGTACTTCTGCTTCCTCCGTACTCACATCGGTCGATGGTGCTGAAGAAAACAAGAGAGAGGTACAAGAGACTGCCTCCCCTGGATGAGTCTGTGGCTGCGCACCTCTGCCCGCCCACGGCCATCGGATGGAAGGCGAAGGTTGCCCATCCGTCCAAGCTATGTAGGACGACTTCAGCCCTTGCTGGACGAGCTTACTCTTCGGCT
>NW_015777213.1:0-949 GCF_001515625.1 Sinocyclocheilus rhinocerous | reverse complement strand
TCATGTGGCACTGAAGACTGGAGTAATGGCTGCTGAAAATTCAGCGTTGGATTCACAGGAATAAATTACATTTTAAAATCTATTAAAATAGAAAAAGTTCAACTTCTCAGAAAACAAACTGTAATACTATTTAACAGTATTGCTTTTTTACTTGTGTTGTTGATTAAATAAATGTAGCCTTCATGAGCCTTCTTTCAAAAACATTTAAAAATCTTAATCATTCTAAACCTTTGATTGGTAGTGTATTAAACATTTTAAAAAATATAGTGTGCTCAGTATTCATTAATTTGTAACACTCACATGCAAAGACAAAGAATAACATAGACCTTTCACCTGATCTTTTATTTAGTCAAGACCTACAGTATATTAGGCCTGCCTCAAGTTTTCATATTGTCTACTGCCAACTAGAACTGAGGAATATTAGTACATTCTCAACCTGCCAAATTTATAGGAGCTCTGCCAAAGCCTTTAACATTTCATTTCTAATCGGGCATTAGGAATCAGCTCTGAAAGTTTTGGCTGTGGCAGAGAAAGAAGCTGATTGGCTACTTTCGCATGGCTCAGGAAGGGATATGAACTCCATACCATCAGCATCAATCTTCAAAATTTCTCTGTTCTTGCTTTCATCTGTCACAAGAATAAGGGAGGCCTTGGCAACATCATCAGGCCTATAAATAAAGCAATGACAGTGAAGTCATTTTCACTAAACGAATACTTTTCACTGCAAAATCGCTACTGAATAGTATAAGGACTGTTAACTCACACCTCAAAGTCGTTTCTCTCCAGAACCATCTCCTTCAGTCCCTCTAATTCCGAAAACTGTCCGAAATGGTCCTCTAAATTAGGAGAGGACAGCAGGTTAGTCTTCACCACACCTGGACAGAGAATGTTGATCCTCACCCCAAGGTTGGACTTCATAGCAACAGCCTGTTAAACATACTAAATTAAT
>NW_015777212.1:0-950 GCF_001515625.1 Sinocyclocheilus rhinocerous | reverse complement strand
ATTCTATTCTATTCTATTCTGTTCTCCCGCTGATGCTCAATGTGACTCAGTGAGACTCTCTGAGAAAATCACTTCCAAAAAAATCCAGTGACTGCCACAGCGCTATTTATAATATATTTTGTTGGCTGGTTGAAACAGACAGAAGATATCCAAATTTCAACACTGCGCAATGGATGCTTGTTAATAAAACTAGATGCAATTCTGTCAAAGAAGCAATAGGAAATGCAGTGCACAGTGCAAAGGCAGTTATTAAAAGTATGACATAAGTGTACAGCAAGGAAGTTGCTGATTGCAGCTGTAAAATATAGTTGTCAAATATGCACTGTCGTCAATGCATGGAGCTGTGAAAATAAATCGTAAAGCTCCAAGAGAGTTTGTTGTCCTGTCCAAGAAGATTAATCTATGTTTACAAGTTGAAAGATTGCACTGACAGTTCAAAATGTCATTGGAGGGCAATTTATTCATCAAACACTTCCAGACAAGTTTTAAGCTTCAGAAAAGTGTTCAAAAGGCCCCTTTCATCACTGATTAAAATATAAGGGTGCACTATGTAATCTTAAATCAGGCAAAAGTAGATTTAGTCTTGTACTGCTAATCTACCAAAATGAAATATTTATTTTTAATTGCTCTCTTTTCAAAAATGTATAAGTACAACCAAGAGTTCAGCTGAATGACCAGCAGCTGTGCGCTGGAGTGCACTGATGTCAATCAAACACAAGCTCCCTGCCTTTATCAGTCAATGAACTAGGACACCTGTGGGGTGGGTCAGAAATACTGAGTGGCTTATTCATTCTGAAGTTATGACATAAGAGTGATCACAATAATGAAATGGGAAAATCTTTTAAAAATATAGTTTAAAATACGGCAAGTTCTTAGAAATGCACTCTTTGTGCTCATGTTGGTTTCACACACACGCACACACACACACAAACACACACACACACACACAC
>NW_015777211.1:0-950 GCF_001515625.1 Sinocyclocheilus rhinocerous | reverse complement strand
ACCTTCCTCTTTACCTGTTTGTTTATGAAGCGGCACGACAAGCACTTCCATACTTCACCTTTAACTATTCCTTTCCTAATAAAAAAGTTCAAGTTCTAGTCCCGCACACAGACTGGGACGTCCGCTTCACCCCGCCCCCTGAACACAGAGCCGTGGAGGAACTTCCACAGTGACCCAGAGCGAGAGAGAGAGAGAGTGTTCCTCTCAGCATGCCGTCCAGACACACGTGCAGCCTTCCCAGCTGCTCCGACACAATCCCTGAATGCGCGCTACAAAGAGAGCGCCAGAACGAAAAAAAAAGTAGGGATGCAGAATTTACCTGAAGAGGAGTGGCGAGCATGTTTCCAAGGCAGGCTGGGACCTGGTGTTCCTCTCTCTCCCTGTGTGTCCCTTTTGTTACCATTCAGTGGAAACTTGAGAGGCTGGATAGGCATTGCCGAGCGAGCGCAGAGGGAGTCCACCCGGCCGCACTCGGACTTTCACCCGTGCCGGGTGGGAAATGCGCTCAATGAGAGCGTGTGCGTGCCTGCTGCAGGACGTCCTCCCTCCGTATGCGCACAGACGCCGGCTTTCTCACAGCTCCTGCTGGCCGCTCAGAGAGCAGGTGGAGCGATTGCTCTGGCCTGGACTGATCTGAGAGCAGTGGAAAGCCCCAGAGAGCAGGAGAACTGAGTAGATGTGTGGCTGCACAATGGAGCGGCCTGAACACGTTGACACGCTGAGCTCGCGCCATAAGACCGGCGTGACCAGCAGCACTGGAGGAAAGCACAACTGGACAGGTGCACGAGTTTTATTTGGCACCCAAGCGACATTGGAAACGCACAACTGGACGAGTGCCAGTAGCAATTAAAAAGTGTTCAATCACACACTGACTTCAAAAGACTGGAGCAACGTTAAACTACTGTAACTGTTGTCTTCATCCACACTGTAAAAAATTATCATGATTTTAA
>NW_015777210.1:0-950 GCF_001515625.1 Sinocyclocheilus rhinocerous | reverse complement strand
TTCCCTTTATTTTATTTTATTTTATTTTATTTATTTATTTTTTTTAAATCCTCCAGTATTTTTTATTTCATTTTTTTTTCACTACACCTTTTTGAATCTACATATCTCGACTTTTAAATCCTCCAATATTTTTTATTTCATTAATTTATTTCCCTAAACCTTGCTTATAATAAGTTCTGAACATATCTCCATACACATCTCCATTTTTGAATCATTATATTTGAAATATTTTATTTTATTTTACTTTATTTTTTAGTTTATATTATTTGAGATCATTTACATAAACTCCCACTGCATCTGGTGAACAAGCAAACCACTAGGCCACAGTTTCACCACCATTTTATTTATTGTACTAACAAAACTACAGACATTTGTCATTTTCAGTTGTAATTCAGCTACTTATGTAAAATTATCTTCAGTTGTTTTCTGAATGGCCTTCCCTGTCTAAAAGCTGTTTGTTGGCTGTGTCATCAGGACTCTGGGTCTAGATATCCGAGCCATCGAGATGAACAGCCGCTCTGAACGAGAGGGGATCTTTGAAGAGGACGAGTGCATCGTGCAGATCAATGACACCGAGTTAATAGACAAGTCCTTCGCTCAGTGAGTGTCTGACTCTTTCATCCGTCACACTTTCATTGTTTCTCTCCACTTCATTCTCTTCTTTCATTATCCGTCTTTTGTGTTGTTTTTGCTTTCATGCGACTCTGTCCTAGTCGCTCGTAGCGTGCAAACACAATCATCCCGAACCGTTTGTCCTCCTTGTTGTCTATCACTCTATCCATCCTCTCTCATTTTCCTCACCTTCTTGCAGAGTTTCAGTGCTATAACTTTAACACAACAAAAGAGAATGGTTTTCTCTTGCCACGAGTGTGGAATTGCCCTATTAAATGGCATCTGCGGTATCGGACAGCCTTCAAAAGAGCGTCAGATTAAACGAAGTGGCACTATTA
>NW_015777209.1:0-950 GCF_001515625.1 Sinocyclocheilus rhinocerous | reverse complement strand
TATATATATGTGTGTATATGTATATGCATATACATATATATACACGTAATAATATTTTATTTAAAATATAAAGCACTTTTGTAAAGTACACATGATAGTAGTACTCTTGTACTGAATTGATTTTAATAAAAAATAATAAACGTCAAGAAAATAATTTGTAAGGAAACTTTTAATGAAAATGTTACAATTTGGTGCTTAAAACCTGTTTTCTTTTACATTTGGAGTGAAATGTGACCTGGATATGAAGGTAAAGCCTAGTGAAATGTTGGCTGACACCTTTGTGTGTGTTTTGAGAAACAAAATCATCAACATATATTTTATCAATAGTTAGAATGTTTCCGGTTTTCTTTTTTTATTATTATTAAGATGTACGACTCTGCCAGATCTGAGCTATACAAAACTGCCTGGTATACCTTGATAGTAGAAGTACCATCGGTAAACGGATGGCGAATAATACAAACATTTCATAATGGTGTATATAATTTTTTAAGCTCATGCTCATAATAGAAAACAATCCAACCTTTTTGTAAAACAACAGGCTAAATCAGGTTTCTGTGGATGTGGTACATACGCAGGACAGAAATGAAGCTTGACAGCATGAGAATGATCTGAGGTAGCAAAAGATGTCACACAATCAAACGCTGATGCAGAGATAGGCAGCCAGAGGCCATAAATGTGCTTCATTCTTGAATAAATTACACTCGGTATACAGCATTTTATTATGTTAAGCTCGAATCTTTTAGGGGGCTAAAGTAGTACGGTGCGGTTTCACAGACGCCGTTCTCTCAGCGTTTATCTTGACGGCCCTTAAGGTGGAAGGGCGCCGAGACGAAGGGGTCAGTGGAAGTCCCATCAGACGTCACTGCGCTCGGTCTGTGTTCAGGGTCTGTGTTCACAGGTCCTTTGTAGTGTCTGGAATACTTAGAAAGTGCCTGGGGGCGAAAGGCCAG
>NW_015777208.1:0-950 GCF_001515625.1 Sinocyclocheilus rhinocerous | reverse complement strand
TGTAGCAAAACCATGGTTAATTTGTGGTTACCATGGTTTAACCATGTTTTTTTGTTTTTTTTTTAGTCGTAAGGGAACATACAGTCTACCTGGAAAAAAATACAGTTGTGTGGAAATCTGTGCAACATGAAGCCTAAAATGTATATACTTTTCTGAGTGCCTATCTATCTGTCTGTCTGTCTGTGCACTTCTCCAGAACCACACTGCTGTAGGCCTTATCACCAGCCTGAAAGAGAAAACGACCAAAACACTATGCATAACCAGCATTATGAAAATTAATATATATGACCCATGCTTAATCTTTGCTGCTTTTGCATTTGGGGTTTATAAGTTCTTGACCTCGCTGCTTTGAACTGACAGATTTGTCAAGATTTGTCAAGACTATGGTTTTGTCAGGCATTGCTATTGGCTTAATTTCCTGAAAAACAGGACACCATCTGGAGGCTTTGTATAGTAGCAAGCTGCTATACTGCATGTTGTTTTGGTACCTCTTAAGACATATTATTATTGCGTTAATTCAACTTGTAGGTTGGCATTCTTCATCTACGTCTATGTTCAATACTTTCTGTCTACATCACTGTACCAAGTCACATTCCTCATAAGTACAAACTTCAACTGACATAGTAAAACACCAATGATTATCAGGTGCTCGGAGGCATAATATCTATTAGTTATTTCCCCACTGAGATCCCACTTAGAAAAAAAACACTGACCCTCAGTGGTAAATTTGCAATTAGTCCACATTTTGATAATGAAATCGTGTTCAAGTGATTACATGATCATCAATCAAGAAGAATCTTCGCTATTTCGTTGCTTCTAATCGCAGGGGTTGTGCGGAAATGAAATTATATAACAGAGGAGAATCAAATTCAGGCACTTGACACTATCCTCTCTGATGACTCTTAATGGCTCTCTGCTGTTGTAACGTACTTTTTATCCAATATTCATAG
>NW_015777207.1:0-950 GCF_001515625.1 Sinocyclocheilus rhinocerous | reverse complement strand
GCATATGCGAGTGATTTACTCGCAATGTAGAGGGTTGAAATGTTCTTTGATATTTAGCTGGGTCTACGTGCCATAATGACTTTGAAGACTCTGAGTACTGCAGCCAGTGACAACTCTTAATTCAACTGTACCATTCCTACAATTCACTAAATATAGACAGTGATAGTGAAATCTGTTTCATTTAAGGTTGGCAGTAATTAGCTGCAGTTATCAGTATGTGTTTAAATGGTGGATTGGCATTAGTGGTAGACTGGAACGGGGCCGTGTGTTCAGAGGAGAGAGAGGCTGAACTGAGTTTGGCAGGACACTAGGGAATGTATTTGTATCTGCTCTCATTCTCTCTGACTGCAGTGATAAGAGAACACTGTACAGTGGCTGCAATGACAGGATTATTCTCTGTCTCTCTTACACAGCCTGCTGTTTATATAGTAATATACAAATGTGCGTTTAACTATATAACGACCAAAGGCAAATGCATAATAAGTGAGACCAAAAAAAAACGAACAATATACATAGGGACCATACTGGCCATTGTCTGTTATTAATGACTTTAGCAGTCTGTATTGGATATATTGGCTAATATTGGATGTTTAATTGTGCATGCTCATTTACGTCTTTTTTTTTTTAGTTTACATTTATTTTACCTTTGCCATTTATATAATGCTCACTTAAAGTTAATAATTAAAATCACTAGGCTAATTATTAAAAAAAATTGTTAAATTAAATCTTTAGAAGATCTGAAAATGAATAGCTG
Source organism: Sinocyclocheilus rhinocerous (assembly GCF_001515625.1). NCBI lineage: Eukaryota > Metazoa > Chordata > Actinopteri > Cypriniformes > Cyprinidae > Sinocyclocheilus > Sinocyclocheilus rhinocerous. Next base: position 196 of record NW_015777207.1, on the reverse strand, counting down.
TCTTGAATACTTTCAGTTATAATGTTGTGATGCTTTAATACCCTTTTTAAATGAGCATTTCATTTTATTTAGGGTGTTTTATTATTTTATTTTTTTTACACTAAATAATATAGAGTTTAAATATTAGCCATTTACTGGGCAGAATGTTATTACAGTTATTGACCAGAATCTTAATATAGGTGTTATCAACAAAATT
>NW_015777206.1:0-949 GCF_001515625.1 Sinocyclocheilus rhinocerous | reverse complement strand
GATGTCATTTAAAAGGGTAAAAGGCCAATCTCTCACAACATAGACAAATGGAAGTCTGAAGGGCACACAATGTTTATGCATGCATGCCACAAAGTCATGCACTCATGCAAACTCGTGCAAAGGCATACAATATTTTTCAAAGTTATTATATTCTTAAACTGTGCCAAAATCAACACGCTGAGTAAAAAGGAGAGAAGAAATGGGATTGAATCTTATTTCACAAAAAAAGGAGGGCCAGTTAGTAGTGATTCTAAAAATCACACAATATATGAATATTGATATATTAGAATGATTTATGAAGGATCATGTGACACTGAAGACAGTAATAATACTTAACAATATTAATGTTTTTAATCTTACCGACCCCAACATTTTGAACTGTACCAAATATACTGTATATGCATATGCAACACATTTAATAGTAGCTGTTTTAAAGGGGTTTTGACCTACACAAGAGTTAATGGTTTTAAGTGCTGGGTGATGACATCAACTCTGGGTTTGAGATGGTCCGTGCTGACTGGCTGATGAGCATAACTGCACTGCACTGCACTCCAAGTCAATCAGATGTACAAGACTGAGAGTTGGTACGATGGTTGCTGCATGACTGAGAGGCACGCTTCCCGTATTCCCTCACTTCTTCTGTCTTGCTCCCTCTTTTTCCATCCCTCTTTCCCTCATGTTAGCTGTACTGTTCATTATCCCATCACCATCACAATCTTAAGTTATATGAGATTGAGTTACACCTGATCTTGGCTTATTTCCACTTGATGATGTTGAGTTGGAATTTGGTTTTGATTTAAGGGTTCAAGCTATGATCTGAGTCTTGGTCTTCAACGTCAAAGTATTTAACAATGTAGCAATGCCAGTTTTTTAATAGCAGCAAAACAATAGTGTTAAAGTCAAGTAATCTTAGGGTTTAGGCTTTGGATCTGAGTAAATGAAAAGCCAC
>NW_015777205.1:0-950 GCF_001515625.1 Sinocyclocheilus rhinocerous | reverse complement strand
AACCTAAGATTTAATTTTTATGTTGCACTCCATTTCTTGACTGAATGACATGAAATGTCCCCTTTGACAGATTAGACAGAGTCAGCTTGCTTTAAAGGCAATATCCTGTAACAGAGAACATAGAACCGCTGTATACACAGTTATACTGTATGCTGCAATACTGTGCAATTCTGAATATGCAGCTGTATTGCATTAAAAGGCAACTGAGCTACATATAAGTTTTCACAGTAATGATCTAATTATGATTATTTGTATGCTGAGCAGTTCTTAAACTTTGCTTTGTACTGAGATCTCACTTAGGTCTTTTTTGTCCACATACCAGTAGGAAAGAAATGACTAAATTATATTTTTTATAATATCCCAATTGTTTCTTCCAGACAGCAATGCGATTACACGCAGGACAATGGAGACTTTCGCTTATGACTCCTGCTTCTCAGATTTTTCTTCACATGTAATCTCCACAAGAATTTTCACAAGATCTTATCACAACTGTGTTCAGATTTGCTAAGATCCCAAAGTCTTGCTAAGATTTCATTTTGAACTCAAATGTTTTATCAAACAATGATCAAATTTTGTGAGCTCTGCTATCCACATTCATTTTATAGCTCTGTGCTATTGCTCTATGTCAAAATTTGATTCCATTTGATTCCAATCACATCTGAGAGAAAACTGCTGCTTGAACTATGACCATAAAATCTACAATGTCTCGTGGGTGGCGAAAGAAAAGTACAAATGGCCTCTTGTGAAAATCTAATCCACAAACACACACAAAGATCCCCTGAATTTTCTCACCTATTTTTCTATAGTTCATGAATCATTACCTTTAATTAGAATTAACGCAGCCCAGAGTTTTTTTTTTAAATAGCTAGTTCATTTTGATCAGTGAAGAAAAGTCACATTTTAGGGGATTCCCCATCTTTTTATTCCCCTTTTTGGCCACTTTCAATGTT
>NW_015777204.1:0-950 GCF_001515625.1 Sinocyclocheilus rhinocerous | reverse complement strand
CTTATTGCACTCCAAAAAGTCCATAAAAATAGGCTCCAATGTACTGTTAACTCTTTCCTTTAGGGTTAAAGGAAATGTCCATAAACGTAATGGAAAATCTCCTTGCAGAAAATTGCTTAAATTATAGGCTTTAGTTAAAACACGATTGTAGTTCACAAAAGCAATAAATGCAGAGAGAAGTTTAAGTTTGCTGACTTGCATTGCTGCAGTGCTCAGTAGCATTTTCATATTTATGTTTATAGTTTTGAGAAATCTAAATGTTGATGACATTTGGCTAATTTAATGGACTTTAGTGTGTAAGCAATTGAGAAAACTGGAATAAGGATAGAGATTTTTGAAAAACCTTTAACCCCAAGTATGAGCAACAGTAATATTTGCTCTTAGTAGGCATTTTATTGTGTTTAGTGTTAGTAACAAATTTCATTTTGCATTAAACACGAATAAAACAAGATCTAAAGACTACTGATGTGAGCTTCTTTTTCTTCATTCTGTGGTTTATGTTGCATCATGGCACCAGTAATGCATTAATGCTGTTTTTTTTCTTTCTAAAGTACTCTTCCTCTTTCACCGCAGTCTCTCAGTTATATATTGACTCATGTCAGATGTAGCCTACTTTTTTTTCTGATAAAAACATCTAATTATAGTCAGTGTCCTCAAATTTGTTTTTTGTTTTGTTTAGTTTTTTTTAACTTGTGCCACTATTCGAATTACAATGGGAACACAGCAGTGTAGTCCAATTCCCAAACTAATAACATAAATAAATAACTTCACCCTTGGCTGGGAAACTGTGTATTGTGCATCTTTTAGGAAAATGTTCGCCATGTTATCAATGTTGTTCATTCTTGTTGTGAACTTTTGCATTAACTACTCTGCTGTCTTGAACTGAACACGATGTGTCAGGTGTTTATCACCCCAATTTTACAGTCTCTGCACTGGCTACCTATTAAGTT
>NW_015777203.1:0-950 GCF_001515625.1 Sinocyclocheilus rhinocerous | reverse complement strand
GACTTGTAGACATATGTATACATTATGCTTATACTGGAATTTACAGTTCGCTTTTAATTAAATTCAGAATGGTGCGCAACCCTGGAGAAAGAAAAAGAAAAATTGTAGGAAAAGCATGCGGTTTTGTCAGCAGTAACTCTGCTACAGGTGATTTCACACCTGTGTCTACTTTAAGATGGAGACCCAGCATCCCAACAGAAAACCACCATAATTTAACATGGGAGTTTGCAGTCTTACTGGAGATGTAGCCACAGCAACCAGAGCTCCGTGATGTTTGTTCCCTCGCATGTAGATTAGAGTAAGAGGTGGTGTGGATCACACCTGCGACAGAAGGCCGGGACGTCACCACACTCACACTGCAAACACCAATCTCACGCACCTGCGTACCTGAAGCGCTAATTTATTTCAGAGTGTAGGCTGAGAGACGAGAAAAGATATGTGTGCTGTTGACATGCTCCTGACCAAATCAACAGAGGGATTCGTCAAATAATTATTGCACCTAAAGAGTCATAATGTAGCCCACAGCCTACTTTCAAATAATCAACTTAAAACAATCATCCTCCTTATATTCTCTAATCAGTTTGGGATATGGATTTCAAGTTAAATTGTTGGACCGCCAATTAATTTTAAAAAGAAAATTCAAGTTTGGTTCGGTTCCCCATGCAGATGTTTTCCTGCCTGCAGATGCCTTTTCAATTTAGGCCGAGCTGACTTTGATGTAGCCACTATTTTACCTTCGGAACTTGCCGTTTACTTTCAGCTGAAAGACTGATTGCAGTGTGGTAAGTCACATTGCTTGGAAAAAGAAACTCTGGTCAAGTCAATGAAGGCTTTCATTGGTGCACATGTTTCTAAATGGCTCATAGAAGGCTTCTGGGTATGTACTTGCATATCATTAATCAAAGACATTGAAATAATGCATGAGGCTTATTTGTAACCTGGGAAAATAT
>NW_015777202.1:0-950 GCF_001515625.1 Sinocyclocheilus rhinocerous | reverse complement strand
GATCACTACTACAATTAGTAGTAGTAGTGCTGAAGTTATTATTTTTAATATTAATAATATTTATTTTCATTTTAATATACAAGAAAAATAAGATTTTTTTTTTACTCAAATTATATGCAGTATTGACATTTTTAATAACTACAACTTCTAACTTCATATTTTATATTATTATATTAAATATTACAGTATATTTTATTGTTAATATCAGTAGTAGTAGGAGTAGTAAAATTATTATTATTACATTTTATTCATTGTAACTGATATTCTGTATTGATATTAGCTATTTGATATTATTATTATTATTATTATTATCTTTACTACTACTACTACTATATTTATTTATTTATTTTAATTTTTAACTGACATGCTGTAATGATATTAGCTATTTTAAATTTCATATTATTATAATAAATATTACAGTATGGTCTATTATTATTAGTAGTAGTAGTATTAGTAGTAGTAGTAGTTGTTGTAGTATTAGCAATAATAGGAATACTGCATATTACTTCTGTTAAAAAAGATTACAATACAATAATATTTAAAAAAAGAATACATAATATAACTATTATTATCTATATTATTAGTTGTAGTTGTAGAAGAAGTATTGAAATTAATATTTAAAATGTAACTCGTGTCATATGCGGTATTGCTGTTAGCTATTTTACAACATCAGAATTTGATATTTAACATCATCTAACTATCTATCCATTTTGTAATGTTAGTTTTTCTTCACATCCCGCAGCAAAATATTAGCAAAGACTGCTAATTATAGTTTACGGGCAGTAAAAGCAGTTGTTTGGCTTTTCCTTTCTACTTCAAAACAATAGTTTGATGATGCAATGCTTCTGGAGGATATCACTTCCTGTCAGTAGCTCCATGCTGGGCACTTCCACTACGTCTCCTCCAAATGAGTGGCCAAACACTAGCTCTGGTTTCCTCCAATCTGTGTA
>NW_015777201.1:0-950 GCF_001515625.1 Sinocyclocheilus rhinocerous | reverse complement strand
TTTATGTGTCTTTATTTGTCCTCAGGGATGGTTAGGACGGTGTTTAGGACAGTAGTGGACAGTAAGTGGACGATGGTCCCTATGGGATCCGTTCACACATTAATACAGCCTCTCCTCTCCTCCTCTGCCTCAGTGACCTCTGGGTAATAAAACAATATTATTTGTCAGCAGAATGAAGGAGGGGGGCAATTAGCGGCTTTTGTCCCAGCGTTTAGAGACAAACCCCGAGAGGTTAAAGTCTCTGATTAAAGACCCAAATGAAGAAGACGACCGCTGCCTGGCGGTCGCACGCGGGTTTTAGCATCTGTCCGCTGGCGAGTGTTTATCCCACCCGGCTGTGTTTATCAAAAGGGGTTAAATGACATAAGTGGGTTAATCCGTGAAAGGCTTTGGTTTTTCACATATGTTCTTTGTCGGCGTGGCTTGTGAAGGGCTCGGTGTTAGCCTCATTCAGCTGACGCCGGAGAAAGGAAATACTTATGAATAGAAGCAATTCTCACACTAAAGAAGAGAATGCGCCATCTGAAACCCTGCTATTAGCCGCTTTTGTGGTTAATCCTCTCTAAGTGTGTGTGAGAGGAACGGACAAGCTTCTCAGGTGAATGTTCTGGCACAGGTTGACATCATTGTTTCTCAGTGCATTTCTTCTGAATTCATTTTGTTGGTTAGTCGATGCATGTAAATTCAGTTTTTCCCCTTTTTCGATCCTTCTACTCTTATTTCCCATTTTTGCCCAATTGCAACAAGCACTTTAAACTTTTGAACTTTTATTGTTTTTGGACCTTTTAAGGTACTGTTGTTTTTACAGTGGCTATGTCCGAATAGAATACTAGTGTACTGCATACTGCAAAGTATATACTGTATTCTGCATGCCTAATTTTTAAAAATAGAATTTGAGACTGTGTGCAGTATGCACCAATAAATACTTCCAACAGTATTATGTCAGCAGG
>NW_015777200.1:0-950 GCF_001515625.1 Sinocyclocheilus rhinocerous | reverse complement strand
TGTTCATATTTACAGCAGTCAGTATCCAGCAGCAACCCAAGAAGTGTTCTGAAGGTCATATTCCCAACTTGCTGGCAGATCTCTATTAATGTTGTTCATCCACACAGTTACATAACAAGTAACATAACATGGAACCAAATCAATCAAATCTTTACATGGAAAAAGCAAGACAAGCTGTAGAAAAAAAAAAGAAAAAAGATTTGAAAGTCTTATCCAGTGCAAGATCTGCTTCACCAACGCTTTTCTCTGCTGTAAGAGAAGACACATTATCTTCCCTCAACATGTCGTCTGACGTTTTCGGGGGAAGATCATAATGAAAGCACTTGACATTTCACATTGGCCTTCTGGCAATACCATGGTGAGAAATGGGACAGGGACGGTCGTTTTTAAGTCTCTGGGGTCATTAATCGATGGGGATATCGTTAGCATCATCGAGATGTCTAAATAAAACATTGAGGTTTGAGCTGTGACATGTTTTCTCCTAATACTATTCTAATCCATTATGCAGCTCACAGAGAGGCTGAAATTGTCAGGTGCCTCTTGTCGCTGACAATTGGGATGTGGAAAGATGGATTTCTTCATCTGCTAAGATGGGAAATAGAGCCATCAAGGAGACTGAGAGGTGATAACAAGGACACAGAAGCACTGGCGATTATCCCACTGAAAATACAAGATCTGCTGCGTGGTACTGAAAGAAATCGCTCAGGGACGGCATTTTTCAAATAATACGGCTTCATAACATGTTACGGTTTATGGTGTCATGAAATGTAGATGATCTATAATTCATGTAAAGTGCCTATAAAAGACTACGTCACATTTTCCTGCGCAAAACCATTGAACCGCAATGCCTGCCACTGAGATCAACACGTCACGATAGATGAAATCCAGTAAATCATTTGTCTTGCTTGTTTATTTGTTTCTGGGTTGTTTAGGCAAATAGTTCATTCTGT
>NW_015777199.1:0-950 GCF_001515625.1 Sinocyclocheilus rhinocerous | reverse complement strand
GAGTTTCCTCCCTAAGGAGGAAAAGCAGACGTCATTCAGAGACAGTGATCTGTTTCCCTCTACGGTTAATCTTTGCACCAGGGACTAAATACATGATGGCCGTTTTTGTTTTTTGTTTTTTGCCTTAGTGCTCTGACATTTCATGCCAGTGTAACAATTGGGACAGATATATTTTAGACAGCGTCCTACTTTCAGACTTAAGTCCACAGTGCTTGCTGAAATCCTCTTTTTCTTTGCACTCTCTTTTGGAGTGGTTAGACTACCCCGGCAAAACACAGCAATCTACCGTGCTTGCCCTTGAAGAGTATTATGTAATGAGTTACGTAGCAGCATCTGTCTGCGTGAGCTGCCCAAATGTGCTTAGTAATGCTGGACTGCTGGTGAGCCGGCCATCAGTTTCATAGAGATTAAAGACCAAATAGTCTCCTCTCCAGAGGTCATCTGACCAGAGTCTGTTAAATACACAATATATATAATGGCTGAATTAAAATATATAATGATTAATCATTTGAGTTTTACACTTCTTTAGTAATCACCTATAAATCCTATGAAAGTCAACATGTAATCATCCGTGCATGTTATTACAAAAAAGGTTTGTATGTGTAATTTTTCATTAAAAAATAACTAAACCATTTTAAATAAAAGAACTCCCTAAAAAAATTAATTCAGTAAATCTCTATAAAAAAGAAAATGTAATAACAACAATATTATATACAATATTTGTAAAAACTAAAAGTTTAAAATAATTATGATTTTTTTTTTAATGATTTTGGAAGAAGTCACCAAGTTTACCAAGATTAAAAATACATTTAAAAAAAAAACAGTTATGTTGTGAAATATCATTATAATTTAAAATGATTTTCTATTTAAATATATTTAAAAATTTGATTTATTGTGATTTTCAACAGCCATTACTCCAGTCTTCAGGGTCACATGATCCTTCAGAAATC
>NW_015777198.1:0-950 GCF_001515625.1 Sinocyclocheilus rhinocerous | reverse complement strand
CAGAACCTTGTGCTTGAGGAAACACCTCCACAGAGACAGCTCCTCGGCAAACGTCTTCTCCTTCAGATACTACCAAAACATCATACAGAAACTGGCTGAACTTGACTGATTTGAAAGAGTTTAGATGCAGAAATCTGTTCTGAAGGTGCTCACCTTGCTCAAGTCCGCCCAGATGAAGAAACCCGCAGACCTGTGCAAGAAAGGTATGTCCAGTTTCTTCAGCTCTTCTATCATGAAGCTGTGAGCCTCTCTTAGCCTGTGTCTGTTCTCCGGAAGGAACTCACTATTCAGCCAGTCTAGAAACCGCAAAAAAATCTCACTCAGCCATGTGCTGTTGTAAACTAATCAGTCTCGTCAATGAAAGTCTAAATGATTTGTTCATGAAATAGACTGTTACTGTACTTGAGTTCAACTCAGTGACTCGAGGTCCAATAGTCAATTCCTCACCAGAAGGGAAGGTTATCAGTGAATAATGATTTAAATCTTGGTCTATTCATCTAGAAAAGCAATTGTATGGCTTTAGAAAACTTCAAACATAGCCATATAGACCAATTTTATGATGCATTCTGGTAGCTTGAAAGCTTCAGTCCCAAATTATTGCAATTACAAAACACACTGTGCAGTAAAAGTAAATATCGAATTAAGCCAGTGCACCAAAATTGGAGTATGCTATAAACGCATATAACGCAAAAGGTTAAAGGGTACGTTTACATGACAACAATATACTAAAAGTTTTTCCTTTGTGTTTTTGAAAAGTTACACATACAGACAACAACATTCGCAAAATGATTCCCGTTCACATGTATCTGCAAAACCGACTAAAAATGCTGTATTATGCATGCCAGGACAGACGTTGGCGATGTCACTTCGTAAAGAAACACAACACGTACGAGCATATACGTATTCCCACAGACTGATCACGTAAAGCGCATGTGCATGATGTCACCGTT
>NW_015777197.1:0-949 GCF_001515625.1 Sinocyclocheilus rhinocerous | reverse complement strand
CTTTATAAGTACTAATAAACAGCCAGTATGCTAGTAATATGCATGGTAGTTAATAGTGAGAATTGGTTGAGTAGTGAGAAATGTTATCATTAATTTATATTGCAAGCTATCAGAGTTTCACCATAGTTAACCATTAATTTCTAAAGAAAATTATGCTGAAAAGTCATCAAAGCAAAAAAAAATAAAAATCTAGAATTGATTTTTCATTTTGCAAGCCAGTTTTGCCGATTACCTGTTGTAATTGTCTTGTGTTACAGAAGGGTCAAGGGAAAATCGATAAGGAGGATCTGAAGGAAGTCTGCCACCAGTTTAACATGATCATCAGTGACCCAGTGCTTGATGATCTCATGGATTACTGTGATGTTGATAAAGACGGACTGATCAGCTTCATGGAATTTTCCAATTTTCTTAATTGGAAAGACAAACTGCCAATCAACCGGGTGTAGCAGAAAATTCTCACAGGAGGTGAATTAAATGTACTTGCTCACAAAGTCTCTATTAAGTCTCATGACAGATCTACCAAAACCTCATAAAAATTCCAGTATAAAGTCTTTTGGCATTTTATGTTTTTTTTTCAAATACTGTTCTGCTTCAAATCAATGTTTTGAGCATAATTGGTTTGGTTCAAGGCTTGAAATATTTAAAATTGATCTCTTATCTTGTAGAGCGGAAGGCTTGGACAGCCCCAGCTAACATGCAGCGCACAGACCTCCAGGAATCCAGCGCCGTGAAGCCTTTGATTAGACCTGAAGATCTGGAACCGGTTGAGGTGGGGAGCGCCAGGAAGACTCCAAAAACCCTGTCTAGGCCCAGAACTGTGCAGAACAACTTCTTCACCTCGTCTTCTCTCATCAATGCTGTCGTAGGTGGACTTTTCCCAGCCGGTGAGTCTCACACAAAACCTTTGAATCTCCTTAAACTGCCCAAGTATTCAAGTTACACAAAAACA
>NW_015777196.1:0-948 GCF_001515625.1 Sinocyclocheilus rhinocerous | reverse complement strand
GGGGGATTTTTTTTTTTTTTTTTTTTGCATATATGTATACAGTAGTTTATTATCCATAAATTTCACATTACCATCACCATAGTTTTAAAGTCAAAGTAAAGTATAAAAAAAAATGTAATTAACCGAAGGTGATCCCATCATTTTAGTGTAAATTAGCGTTAATAAAATAAATGTTCCATGTCTATTTAATAAAAATTCTGTCATCATTTACTATCAGCTTGAAGCGTTGCGCAGCCACCGCATATTTTTACTATTGGCATCATCGTGAAACTCAGATAATGCAAGAATACATCATATTTAAATATAATAATTACACTGTTTTTATTTGTGTTAAAACGCGTACAACTTTATCTGTTAGATTACTCTTTATTAGATATTGTTTATCTCTCTCTCTCTCTCTCTCTCTCTTTCTCTCTTTCTCTCTCTGCAGTAGAGGTCGCTCGTTTGTCAAGAAACTCCTGGGAATATACTTCCGGGATGTACTGAACATCGGTTCATATGTTTGTGTGCCTGCCTTTCTAGTCGAGTAACAAAGCCTACAACATAACAGGCCTATGAGGGCTTCATCAGCAGCAGTGAAATCAAAGAGTGATTTAAAGTCTGACATTGACCGTTCATAAAATCGCATACATTTATGGACGAGGCTTCATTCCCAGTAGTTGGTGTTGTGATTGCTGTCGTGTCCAGTTTTATCAATGGATCCACGTTTGTACTACAGAAGAAGGGGATACTGCGAGCCCGCAAATCAGGTATTCCACATCAAAGGACCATTATCCCCATATTCTGTCCCAAAGCAAAGTTACACTTCCTGTCCAGATGAAAAAAGTCCAGATTTAATATTTAAAGAATGATCTGCTGTATGTTGATACAGGTGGGACTTACCTGACTGACTGTGTGTGGTGGTGTGGTACACTTGCAAGTGAGTCTTTCCTCTACTACTACTACTAC
>NW_015777195.1:0-949 GCF_001515625.1 Sinocyclocheilus rhinocerous | reverse complement strand
GAAGCAGCTCTGATGTATGACGCCGTGCATATGGTCGCTGCCACGTCCCAGCGAGCATCTCAGATCACCGTCAGCTCACTGCAGTGTCACCGACACAAACCCTGGCGCTTCGGCTCGCGATTCATCAGCATGTTGAAAGAGGTAAATGCACCTGTTCAAACACTCGTCCAAAACCAAAAGAGCAGTTCACCCACAAATCATCATTTACACATCAGGCACGTTTGAGATGAGTAAATGATGACCGAATTATCATTTCTAATCTTTTAACTGTGTCAGATGCTCCTGAACTCTGATAGAGAGAGTTTAGTCTGTTTAGTCCAAATGCAACGTTACTCACTTTTCTGGAAAGTGTTTCGAGCCACTTCTAAACAGCTGCAGATGATTTATGTACAGACAATCTCTCTCTCCCAGTGACATCTTCCAAGTGTTCTTGTCAGAGCTTCCTGTTTCGGAGGAGGTATTGTTGAGTCAGCACGCTGGCATTGCACTCTAGAGGATGAATGTGTGTTGGACGAGAGCGTAATGGCTCTAGCTGAATTAGTGATGCAGTGCGGCTGAACTCATTACAGTGGAGATGTCTTCATTTAAAGGTGAAGCATGTCATTTCTGCTCTACTAGTGGCGCTGAATGGAACTGTAACCAAACGGGCAACATTACAACATTGACTTATCCGATGGTGTGAATTTGGGAGCGGGGCTGCCTGTTTGGTCATAAACAATGACAAAATATTGTGGTTTAGGATAATTGGAGATTTTTTCTCTTTATATTTTTCATAATTTTGTTTCCTTTTTGGGTGTTTTACTTTATTAAACACAATGTAAAGTAGAGAGAAATGCTAAAAAAAAGCTAAAAACAACAACAACATTAATTGTTGTTATTTGTAATAATTTCTAAATAAATAATTTATTTAAAAAAATAATTATAACAATGAATTATTATTATTATTATT
>NW_015777194.1:0-949 GCF_001515625.1 Sinocyclocheilus rhinocerous | reverse complement strand
GTGCATAAGTACATAGTGTATAGTGCGTCATTTGGGACGCAGCTACTGTCCATTCGCTTAGCTTCGATTGAGGAAATCTTGTGCTTTTTTCACGCTCACATTTATGAGTCTCTCTCCTGCACAGAAATTTTTTTGGTCTGTGTGGGTCAAAAACATGTCAATGTAAGTTTATCTGTAAGGTAATAATATAAGGTTATCTAATTATAAATACTATAACTTAACCCAAACCCACACCCTGAAAGAAAACTACATTTTAAAAATAAAAAATAAATAAACTTAAAATACAATAAATAAAAAAAATTAAAAACACAGGGGTTTGACAAAATTATTGTAGGGGTTAATATAATTTGTGTGCACTACTGTGAAAAAACAAACATGATTATCTTTTATTTTTCTTTTATCTATTATCTTTTCATTGTCTAGGTTTGTATATCAGTGTAGTAGTATTCAATTGTGTTTAGTACAAGCCATGGCTGAAATGGGTAACTTCTCAGACTTCCAAAAAGTAAAAATCACGGAAGTCTGTTCAGCAGGACCGTCTGTAACTTTAACAGCCCAATCGTTTGGTGTTTTAAGATCAACGGTCTTTATGATTATGAATGCATACACAAAGCATGACAAGATCTCATCAGCGAAGAAGAAAAGTGAGCAAAATACCCAAGGTGAATGAAAGGGGCCGTCAAACACTAAGAAGGATGAAGTGACAGCAAACCTCAATCTTCACCTTGAAGACCCAGTTTCCACAAAAGCTTCACAAAGCCAGCATCAATGAAAGAGCTGAAACTGCTAAAAATTTTATCACAGACGCCAATGCTAAAATGCTAAAAATTTGATGTCGTGATCATAAAACCTGGACAGTTGGAGGGAGCGCCAGGATGAACTTCAAAATCTGCCCTGGCCAGACAAATCATCTTGAATTTTATTAAACCACTGTAGACAGTTTTGGAGA
>NW_015777193.1:0-949 GCF_001515625.1 Sinocyclocheilus rhinocerous | reverse complement strand
GTTTAATCAACTACAATTTCAAGTTTATGTAAGAAACATACATTTGATTGAAGTTCATTTTAAAATTAATACATTTAATCAATTTAAATTTGAATTCATTTTTCATCTTTACTGTTATGGACTGATTGTCAAGCTTATGCAACTTAAAATTTACCATAATTTCATCTTATGTAACAAAGGAATAGTAAAAGATGTATTGCTTTGAAGAAAAAAAATTGCTTTTTCATTATTTCAGATAAATAAGACTAGTTATTGTTTTCTTCAATATCTTTTACACTGTTTCAGAGGACATCAAATCTGTAATTCATGTAAAAAACAAAACAAAAAAAAAACATAGGCCTTGAATGTATATCTGAATAATTATTTGCACAAGTTGCTGCACATTTGTAAATCATTCTTACGTAAATTCACAAAAAAAAAAAAAAGTGAACAATTTGCCAATCACGATGTTTGAGTTTCACAAATGAGGCCCAAAAATGCCCATCATTCCTCAGATCCCCAACAAGACATGCTGAAATAAACTTCTTGCTTACAAGCGCGTTTTGTCTCAAAAGAGTCTATATTTTCCATCGCACAGAAACATCACATATACTGAATCATGCTAACACTATGACACAGACTCAGGTTGCTCGCACTTTCCGTCTTGTTTCCCTTCCCGTGCTGCGTTTGGTAATCATCTACCATTCTTTCTCAGTACTCCGTGTCCCTCGTTCATTCCACCCTCCCCCATCCAGCAAGCCGGCGCAGCCACGCAGACATGAATCAGCAGGCATTGGGGGTGGAGGCCAGAGGACAAGGTAAGGCCTTGAGAGCACAATTCAGACATAATGTCATCTATGATGCGTAGAACAATCACAAACACGATAAACAGTTTGAAAATTATACGTGACTCAAATGTTTCATTCTCACATGGGAAGCTTAAAGGGATAATTCACCAAAAAAAAAAAAA
>NW_015777192.1:0-949 GCF_001515625.1 Sinocyclocheilus rhinocerous | reverse complement strand
AATTACTTGCTTTATATTTTATTTCTTAAGTGAAAAATGATGTTATTTGTATTAATTAACTTTAACATGTTAATCACATCTACCCCTAAATTTAAAATTGGCACGGCTTGATTAAAGGTGGTTGAAAGGCAGCTTTAAGGTGAGAAGGGCTCTTTGAAGACTGCATTCATATTGGTATCTTGATTGTGTTGAACAGAACGAGGTGATCCAGGCTCTACCCAAACTCATCAAACTCAATCCCATCGTGGTGAAGGAGGTGTTCAACAGACTGCTGGGCACGCAACACAGTAATACCTGCTTATTCTCTTGTGCATGTGTGCTGCTACTGATAAAATAAAATAAATAAATTTTTGAATGTCATTTTTTGCTTCAGATCAGTAGAATTCTAGTGAATTGAATTGTTTGTCTGTTCTGTAGGTGAGGGCAGTTCCTCCATGTCTCCACTCACTCCTGGAGAGCTCCTCATCGCCTTACACAACATCGACTCCTCCAAGTGTGATATGAAGTCAATCATCAAAGGTACCATCTCACATTCATTCATCCAACCTTTTGCATCTTTTTCTTTCAGCAGAGCAAATATATATTAAGACTGGTAGAAAAAACCCCAGTGGTGACTATTTGTTGTTTGATGCTTGAAAAACACAAAAACACTCATATTTGTTTGTATTCAGTAATTTTTACACTAATATGGCCTGGTTATAATTACTCATTTTATCCCTAGAATTTGAGAAAAAAAAAAAAAGAGAGAAAACATTTTTTTTTAAATTAAACATTTAAAATATATCAAATACTGCCTTTTGTTATTTCCACATTAATTTGGATGTTCAGTGTGAAAATAATCTATTAATGCATAGAAACCCGTGTGATTTAATCATTTTTTTAATTGATCCACAGCCCTAACATATATATGTGGCCTCTAGTTTAATTAGTTGAATTTATTGTAGTTTAT
>NW_015777191.1:0-948 GCF_001515625.1 Sinocyclocheilus rhinocerous | reverse complement strand
TGGCAAAAATTTGGAGGAAGTGATTGCCCAAGGTAAGCTGGTCGTCGTTTTAAACTGGTAACATAATGGTTACAAATGTAAGTAAAGTCTTTGTCTTGAGGATATAAGCCTGTTACTGTTTGTTTATATATGGCATGAACCTGCTGGCTACACTGAGGGAAAAAAATGGTGTAGAAACTATTTTCACTCAGAAATTGCTGATGTGCCTCACAAAGAAAGGAACGGCAAGTTGATACATTGAATTAAATGTGAAATTTTGAAAAACTGAATTAGTATTTTCTTGTGAAATGTACTTCAGTGGTCTTTGTTTTATTTAAATCATTTTTAAAAGTGTATGTTGATTTTTAAAAGCAGCTTTAAGTTTGTAATTTTGGGTACACTGAAATGAATTTGGTGTAAGATTTACTTTGAAAAGGATCTTCACTCAGAATTTGCTAGTAATTTTCACAAGTAATTTACAGAGAGATGGCAAGTAACGCATTGAATTAAACGCCAGATTTTGAAGTAGAATAATTGAAATCGTTTTCTTCTCAAATGTATTTAATCATCTCTATTTGTGTCTTTGAAAACGGTTTTAGCAAACCGTTTAGTTTTTACGGAGTTTGATGATTTAGGTGTTATGCTATGTAATTATTTTATTTTTCTCTGTGCAGAACTTTGGTTTAACTTGGTGGTTTTGAAAAAGCCTTATTAATAAAGTTTGAGTTGAGGATTTTAATTGATAAAGTATGTAAATTCCAGCTCAAATAATTGAGTTTCAGTGGGAACCCTGCAGGTCATGTTAACCTCAGGTTGCTCCAATCAAGCTGTAGTTTACAATTCTGGACAAAAAGCACTTGCCAAACTAAGCATGATTTCTGGTATATCAACAAATGTGACCCTGGAGCACAAAACCAGTCGCTGGGGTAGATTTGTAGCAATAGCCAAAAATACATTGTATGGGTCAAA
>NW_015777190.1:0-949 GCF_001515625.1 Sinocyclocheilus rhinocerous | reverse complement strand
ATAATGGAGGTAGAGAGCTTCATGGCTTCCCTCCATTTAACTCATTGCCTACTTCTGTGTTATGCTGCAGGTTGCTCCTTGACGGATCTTTTGAAGAGTACCTTACATCAATTTAGGGTATAAAGGTTGTCGAATGAGAGTTACGATAGGCAGACCGCGACTACGCCCCACTCTCTCATCTGGCCGCCCTCCTCAAACATTCAGTTTGGGTTTTAAAGTAGGGATATATGCTCCACTATGGATGGATTGCTTTTAAGAGCTTTTCAGTTTGCAGATAACTGGGAATGGCTTATGTAGTGGAGCAGTAGTCTTCCCCTTCCAGAATGGAAGCTAAGCTGTCGGCAGACACAGCTGAAGCCACTAGGGGCTCTAGCATATAGATTTGGTCTTAGGACCAGTTTGGTTGCAGGAATGTCCCTGCCAGGTAAGTATTATGGGGTACTAAAAGGTTGAATCACCCAGTGGCTCTAGGCAATAAGCTTTTGGTCACTTGTTATGCGTCTGTGTGGTAACCATGAATTCACAGCTATTGAGAAGGAATTTGTTCAGTATGGCATAGTGGGTATTAACGTTCTAACAGTGTCAACACCATGATACAGAGCAAGGCTCTCTCAAAAGGGAATGTCTTAGGGTTATGTATATAACTTGGTTCCCTGAGATGGGAACGAGACACTACGCCATGTCACCATACTTCAGGCATGCCTGCGCTTGCATATTCCTTCAGACAAATTGAAGCTTATGATGCCAATCAAGCATGTTTTTTGACACCTGGACACTGTGGTCCCTGGAAAAGTAGACAGTTGCCTTGGCTTGAAGCTAACATTGGTCTTGCAGTTAACATATGGAGGTGACATCAGGGAAGAACTAGACCCCACTGTGCTATGGTACAGTTCCATTACAAGACCAACTAGAGTGAAACATTTGTGTAAACCTACATGAATAGCAGCAA
>NW_015777189.1:0-949 GCF_001515625.1 Sinocyclocheilus rhinocerous | reverse complement strand
ACGGAGGCTCGGGCGAGGAAGAGGAGGAAGAGATTCAGGAGATCCAGATCACAGGGGAAGAGGGAGACGTGTCAGAAGAAGAAGCCGAGTTAGAGTGGGAGGTGTGCGGGGAGCCCGACAGCTGCGCCGCTGCCGTGGAAACGGGGGAAGCGGTCCTTATACGGAATACGGACCAGCTCGAGTCGGCGGCGGCGGGGGACCCGGTTTTCGCCGCTTTGGACTCGGGACCCGAGGGAGACATGCACCGCTCCAGGCTCAGCGAGAACACGCGCCTGGCCACCCGGTACGCGGTGCGAATCTTCCGGGAATACCTGACGGAGAAGGCGCAAAGTACGGACTTTGAGAGCATGGACAAGCACGCGCTCTGCAAAGTGCTGCGCTCGTTCTACTCGGAGGCGCGCTCCAAAAGCGGACAGCTGTACAGCAAGTCATCCCTCATCAGCATCCGGAGCTCGCTCAACCGCTACCTGAACGAGCCCCCCTTTAGCCGCACGCTGGACCTCACCAAGGACCCCGAGCTGCGCAGCGCCAACCTCGCGCTCGCCGCGGTCATACGCAAGCTGGAGGAGCAGGGCGCCGGCCCCGTGGTGCAGAAGCAAGCCATCACGCGCTCCGACCTGAGAAAACTCTACACATCGGCCGTGTTCAGCGCCAGCTCGCCGTTCGGACTGCTCAACAAAGTGTGGTTCGAGACTTGCATGTACTTCTGCACGAGGGGGCGGGAGAACCAGCGCGAGCTCGAGGAGGACTCTTTCGGGCTAGCCGTGGACGAGGACGGACGCAAGTTTGTGTATTTCAAAGCGCTCGGGCCGTACCACAAGTCACGTTCCGCCTCCTGGACGAAAAAAAGATCGGACACGGACGATGACAACCTTCCCCGCATGTACGAGACCGCCACGGAGTTTTGTCCCTACGCGAGCTTCGTAAAGTATCTCTCGAAGCGCAATCC
>NW_015777188.1:0-949 GCF_001515625.1 Sinocyclocheilus rhinocerous | reverse complement strand
GATCCCTGATGTCCTTGGCCAGCATCATGCCCTTACAGTCAACAATGAGCAGCATGACATTATGATTTAAAAGAACCCAAAACTTTACCATAAGTATATATATATATACATAAGAGGCCACCTTCAGACGTTCTTGTTTGTTGCTTTCAGGGCCATTCCACTGGATAATGGTCTTGCCGAGATCCAGCAGAAAGACACTCCCAGTGTCAAAGCTGTTCCAGCTCATTTCCACCTGCAAATTGGCCAGTGATTTACTCGTTCATCACTTGAGAATCATAGCCTCAATAATTTCACTCTGACGGAGATCCACAAGCATTTTGATAATTGGACAGATCCATTCAAGATCAGACGAAGGATTGAGAGGAACATTAGGGTTAAAAACACTCAGGCAAACTAGTGAAATCAAGAAACCGGACAAACATTCACCATTTTGGTACCTGCTGTGGTACTAGAAGACATTTAGTAATACTCCAGACAAACAGTTTGCTCACCTCTGTGCCAGTCACTTTCCTTTTTCCTTTCACGTGCAGCAGTCTTTGAATGTTATAAGTGTTTGTCTCCACGTGGTTCATTCCCGATGACACCCCTCCGGACTTATAACTAAGGACATATGAAGACATGTATTTGTGGCTTTTTGTCATCTTCGTGAACCATACACAGAAGAACGTAAGAATGTAAGGTTGGACTGTTTCTAGATATGAGTGGCCACTAAGGGGCCCCAAGCCACCAGGGGGCCTTGTAAAGTAACGTTTTTTTGTTTTGTTTTTTAGGTTACATGTACAATAACAGTGGCTGTTGTTGTTCTTATATTTTATCTAGCTTGCACAACTTTCTTTCTATCAACTATTTTGCTCTATTATAATTAGATCTGACAGATTTGGGATGCTTACATTATGCCCTGTTTGAAATATCCGCAGAAGATGCTGGATTCGTGGTGCTGCACCTCCCG
>NW_015777187.1:0-949 GCF_001515625.1 Sinocyclocheilus rhinocerous | reverse complement strand
TATTATTAATCTATATTTTATTTTATTTTGGCCTATTTAGTAAGTAAAAACTAAAATGATGAAAAAATTCATAAAAATAATATTATTTGTCCATATTTCTTATAAATTTTTATTCATCAAATAGACTACTATACTAACATAAAAACATGTAATAATAATATCACTTATTATTGGTATTTATCTAATATATATGTATATTATCTAATATAATACACTAGAACCTAAAACAGTGGTATTTATCTCTGAAATAACATGTTCACTATAGTCTCCAAAAAGGAATAGTTGTCTTTCTTTGATGCTGGTTTACTGTGGTGCTGTAACGGGACTGATGTGGTTGTAACAGTTGTGCATTGCAGTGAATTTCAGACAGCATGGTTACTAGTCACTGTCATGCATATTTCATCCGACAGCTCATGAAAGAGCGGAATTAATCTAAAACAACTACATAAACAGTTATCTGAGGAGGAACAGAATGAATTGATAACAGCCCTCTGTGTTCATCAGCCTTTAGTTGAAGGATCTGATCTGTGAACGTATGAAACCTTCACTTCCATTGATTTATTCACCGAAAACTTTCCTAGATGCTTTCATTCTGCATGTAGATTTTTTCATTTCTAAACCTTGCATATGTATGTACAGATATGGATAGTGAAAATAATTTTTCATACAGGTTATGCTGAAGGAAATCTTTATGGTGGGCACCTGTTGCTATGGTTTTTCAGCATGACGTTAACTCAGCCTGACATGTGCTGCTCTTATCTGCAGCTCCTCAGGACTCCATCTCTGTTTTTACCTGTCTGTCTTTCTCTGTATCTGTCTGATACATTTGATCTCTCTCTGGAGTCAGGAAGGAGTACCAGCCGTGGTCTGGAGCTCGGCTGTCAAAGCCTGCCCACAAACGGCCCACCTTCCTGGGTACAGGTGCTGACGAGCCCCCGCCGGAGACCAG
>NW_015777186.1:0-949 GCF_001515625.1 Sinocyclocheilus rhinocerous | reverse complement strand
AATAGGACAAGGACACGTGCAAAATCTCTTCTGGTTATTACTACCTCGATCTAGAAAGAATAACGGCAGACTTTGCATTTTGTGGTAGGCAGATGCGAACCGTCATCAATCAGTGATGCTCTGAGACTCTGCAGATAAGGGAACTCCGTGCTATTTTAGGCCTGATGCTCTCTAAGACAGCAGGGTCTCTCCCTCTTAGATTCATCATGCTGAGCTGAGTATCAGCTATTTTATTCAGTTTGATCTTGCGAGAAGACCACTCATTCAGCAAAGAATTTTGCACTTAAGAAGCCCGTTCTCTAAAACGATCTTGATAAAACGATCACGATGAACCAGTGCTGCTAATAAAGATTAGCCAAATATAGTCACTGCCCTTGAGTGCAGGAAGGGGATGTTTTTTAATTAACACTCTCAGTGGGTCACAACTAATAATGTGCAAATAGGTTTAAAAATAAAACGCCATTCTTACGCGAGTAATATCTTCGCTTTGAAACCCCCTCGCTCTGAGATATTTAGGTTGATTAAACCGCTATTGTTTCACAATTGTATTTGAAGTCTTCAGAAATTGCCATTATTATTGTTTTACAGGCAGTTATGTCGGAGCTATGAAAAGGACACATTCTGTGGGGGAAGAGATGTTTTAATGGAAGATAATGAAGGCAAGTAAACGGGAGAGGTTATCGTGTAGCACAATCTCCTGATGACCTGCAGTTCTTTTACTCTGACGCTGCTTGATGACACATTATGGCCATAAATTACCTTAAGTGCTAAAGAGTGTTCCTGCCGAGGATAAAGGTGGCCACTGGGAATTATCCAGCCTGCAGGCTAATTTCCTTTCCTTCCGGAACGTCCCACTGGGGTCAGTGACCGTTTATGTCCATCGTTGTGTACCTGCAGAGACGTTATTAAAAGCAAATCTACCTTCATTGTGTCTGAAGTATCACGTAAG
>NW_015777185.1:0-949 GCF_001515625.1 Sinocyclocheilus rhinocerous | reverse complement strand
TTCCTGACCTTACAAAGCCATCACTGTTGAGGGCAAAGGTAAAGCAGATGCAATCGTCTCATTGCTATTCCCTCAACAAAAGAGTGCGGATGAATAAACAGCGTCCATCAGGCGGCCAGAATATAGCCGAGTGAATGAGGTGTTTGAGAAGGGGTCAGGGAGAGGTGACTGTAACCATGTCAGAACCACAAGTAAGGCCATTGGTAGTCAGCAGTCGACAACAGGTGGACAGATGGTGCAACTGGCCTGAGACCCCAACAAGGGAAACTTTTTGATGCCATCTTTATTTACAATGACTTTTGCATCTTTTAGCATTTTCTACTTGCGCTCTGAAAGGATTCGGTTCTTCTGAGGCCATCACTGTCTCTTGTCTTTCATTCTGTGTGCAGTCTTTCTTACATAAACACACACCTGTGCACTTCCTCTCTTTCTGCCTTGAGCGATCCAGTCTCTCTCTGACAGGAGCAACGGAAGTGCAGTGCTTGAGACAGCAGATGGTTGCTTACCTCACTTGACTCAGGCACCTGCCTTACAAAATAATCATAGTAATCATGCGTACGTTTGACAAATGAAACGTTTAATCATCTAAAACATTGGAATCCATGCACAGACTGTACGTAAAACTCCATTCGCATGCGATGCTTAAAAATTAAAGACGTTTATTCTGTTAACTGAGAGCCATCAATTATATAGTGAATGTTTCAATTAGAAGCTTTGCTGTGTATCTTTGTCCTCACAGAGTGTACAAGTGGGGCCAAAGTGTTTAAAAAACAATGGAGTACAGATATGGACCGGTTTAGTGACGAAGGAGACGTGGAGGATGTGTTTTAGCATGTGTGTGTGTGTGAGTGTGTGTATGCAGCACCTGGGTTGTGGTGCTACCTGCAGCAGAATCCTGATTGGGTTTGTTAAATAATGCATGGCTCTGAGGACAGGCCTTTGATAAAGT
>NW_015777184.1:0-949 GCF_001515625.1 Sinocyclocheilus rhinocerous | reverse complement strand
GTTTTAGTAATCTATAATTGTAACAACACAGAGAAAAGATATTGTTGGACTCACTATCAGAGCCTTTTATTTTTATTTTGATGAATGATAAAAACATTGACAGCCAATCAGAATCTACTGGACTTTATAAAGCTTGAGCATTTTAAGTGGCAGTTGACAAAACAGCAGTGCGCACTTATAATAAACCAAACATTATCATGCATTGGTGTGGACGCTAATATAGTTATCATTATCTTTATAATTATCTTTCTTGGTGTGAACGGGCCTATAGTATGTTTACTTAACTCAAAAAAAAAGCTGTATCATATACTTTTATAGTGTCATGGCAATAAATGCATCACATTTTTAATAAACAATATTGCTTTTTAACCACTATTTGACATTTTCCCCTTTAATTAACTATTGTTTAATTAACTCTTAAAAATGAATACTCCCAAGTGTCTTCTTTAAAAGAGACACACAATAATGCCTGTAGTTCAAAGGAGACATTTTAGTGTTATTTTCAAGTTTGAGCTAAAAAAAGTGGGACTGAGTGTTAAAGGTGTTGAACAAAGCAATTCAGGGTTGTTCAGGTTCTCAGAAGTGTGCGTTTCACTTTATGTGCTCACATCAAATCCCAGAGGCAACTGACTAGCATGCTCAGCATATACGTAATTCACATCATAGGCAAAAATATGCTTACGCTTATTCTCTTACATTTTTGTCAACGTGTGCATGTGTGTGCAACACAGATCATAGACTTGCACTGCTCCCAATTCATACACTATCTGTCCTAAACAGTATACAGCATAAATAGAAGTGTGTCCCGAATCACAGTAAAATAATAATATTAAAGGTTCCTGCATGACAGTGTTGCCAGGGTTGTGTTTTTTCCCCCCAAACAATTGAGCTATTTTGAAAATGCAGGGTTGTGCTTTGTGTGTGTGTGTGTGTGTGTCAAAAACCTTTT
>NW_015777183.1:0-949 GCF_001515625.1 Sinocyclocheilus rhinocerous | reverse complement strand
TTTTAAATGTGCTTTATAAATAAATAATGAATGAATGAATGAATGGTAAAATTTAAGCATAATAGAGTGAAAGTTTATAATTTGTACGTGTTAACACACTCAAGTGATTTTAAACCATTCCAGAGCAAGAACAGGCGAAAAAGGCTGTCTATGAAAACAAATCTGAATATCTTATTCAATGTTGCTTCTCAAGTAAATTTATCTTGTTTCAAGATTCTTTAGACATTTTTATGCATCAGCAAAAAACAACTAATTATTTAATATGTATATAGTAGCCCTTAAAACATTTTTGGGCTATTAAAAAGGTCTTTGTCATTAGATGCAAACTTTGATAGAAATGAGTGCTTGCTTATATATTTATTTAAAATAAATACCCTTTGCATTGATATTTTTAAATAATGCAAACATATTTATGCATTTTCAATTGTGGCTTATTTGTCCAAACACTTTTTTGGGGCCACGGTACATATGTTAGAGAGATATAAAATGACTTAAATGTGAAAAGCATACAGCTCTAACAATGAGCTCATAAGTTTTGAGGTCAGTCTGAAGGACAGCATTTTATTCTGTAAATACAGAAATGACAGCACCGCTTGACGCATGGTGGTTTAACCTTGTCATTTAAATGCAAAACAATGACACAAAACGACTGGATTGCAAAACACCCAGATGGCATGCGTTTCAACATTTTAAGCATACAAAAACAACTACATAGTAAGGCAATACAGAAATGGTCAAGATTGAACCTGAGAACGGGATAAAATGAGCGAACCTGCATGAACACTTTCCCGATGATGACATCGTCGTCATCCTTGAACACTGTGCTGAACACAACAGTTACTCTGTCTTTCTTAGCCTCGATATACCTGAAACCAATGAGGAAAAGACACAAACACAGGTGAGATGCGAGCTGGATTACAAACTTTGTGCAACAGCTGCAAAACTGATT
>NW_015777182.1:0-949 GCF_001515625.1 Sinocyclocheilus rhinocerous | reverse complement strand
GACCAACGGGGGCCCCCCTTCTCCTTTGCGGACTATGGCTCCCTGGGCCCCCAGGCGGCTCAGCTGCTGCAAAGCGAGCATGCCACATCAGCCTGCAACTCCCCTCTCCAGCACCTGGCCAGCCCGGATCAGTATAAGAGCCCAGGTGTGTACCCGCCTCTCCTTCATTCAATGATTGATTTGATTCATGCGGTTTATTCATCACCCTGCCATTCATTAAAACAAGAGAGAAAGAGAGAGGGGGGACAGATGAGAAGGGAAAGCGAGGGATTTGTGCATCCTTGCAGTTTGCTGCATGTTGAATTGTGGTAGCATTGTCATTTCGCCTGTGGATTTGAGGGAGTGTATATACGTGGCCACTAATGCGTATGTACTGTCGACTCGAGATATATGCGATTTGGCTGCGCTCACAATCCCTGTGCAATTAACCGGGAGATGTGACGTATGCGTTCATGCTTGCCAGTTCATATCTCCTGCAGTGCATACTCAGACACGTATATATGTATTACACACCCATCGACTCCATACCGCTCAACTGTCAGCCTGCTGGCATGTGATAAATGATATCCAAACATCCAACGTCATGTACATGAGTATTAAATGACAAGCCATTTGTTGGAAGTTGATTGTATCGCTTAGTTGCCGCATTTGGACAAAGTATCACATATTGAGATGTATTGTTAATGCATCCCTTTTGTTTTTGTTCTGTATGCATTCTGTTTGTTCACACATACAGTGGCTCCAAAATGTATTTAGACACTTAGACGGATAGTTCACCCAGAAATGAAAATTCTGTCATCATTTAGTCACCCTTGTGTCATTCCAAACCTGTGTGACATAGGTTCTCCTGTGGAACACAAAAGAAGATATTGAGAAATGTTTCCTATGGAGTCAATATAATGCAACTTATATATGCAAAATAATAAAGTTTTGCAAAAGAAAATAAAGT
>NW_015777181.1:0-949 GCF_001515625.1 Sinocyclocheilus rhinocerous | reverse complement strand
CCTGCACTTGCTCTCATGAGTGTGTTTCTCTGAGAGGTGATTCAGGCTGCTATAAAACAGCCAAACGATGAGCTTTCATGCGAGCTCCTCTGTATTTAATATACTCTTATTGTGGGATAAACAAATGAGTTTAATTGCTCCTCACTCTTCTGAATGACAAGCGCCGCTCGTCCCAGTCTCTCCAGCAGACGAGCCAACTCCTCCTGGTGCCAGTACTTAAAAAACAACCGGGACGACCTGAAAGAGCAGCACAAGAGGACTGCTGTGACTGGCTGATACGTCAATATCATCAGAGCCATTAAAGTATCTAATCAATCAGTTCATTCTATTTTATCACCAAAAGCTCAAGCCAAATTAAACTAAATTAAATCATGTGAAAACCTAATGAACCTAATATCCTGACAGGACTTACCAAATCTAGATTTTAATATTTTATGCATATAAATGTAGCATATGGATTTGGAACATCAGAAGGGCAAGTCGAATTTTTTTTTTTTTTCATTTTAGGAGATAACTATTCCTTTTCATTTCAAGCTCTTTTCATTGCAGTAGTAAATGTATAATTAATTAACATTTAAATATGGCTTTTTTGTTAGTTTGATTGCTCATTTCTAAGTTGCTTTGGATTAAAGTGTCTGCTGAATGACTAAATGTAATGGAATGTAAATGTAAATATTCCATTACTTATTTAATAAATGTATGAGATATTTAAAAATGTAATGTATTGCAATACATATATTATTTAATAAATAATATGTAAAAAAACAAATAAGTAAAATATAAATTAAATTACAATATAAATTAAAAATACATTTATACATAATGTAAAAAATACATAATAAATAATGTAAAATATAAATATGTATGTAAAATTATTAATAATTACACACACAAATTTAAATAAATTAATAAATTATTAAATAGTTAATTTATGTATATTTATTATATT
>NW_015777180.1:0-949 GCF_001515625.1 Sinocyclocheilus rhinocerous | reverse complement strand
TTTTCATATTTACTTAAAGCACGAAATAAACATGAATGAACAACATCAGAAGATATTTAGTTTCAACCGTGGAAAGACGTCACTACACACTATTTTTCAAGTTTAAGTCCACCGAAGTTAATCTACTCTCGTCTGATTTGTTTGTCGGACAAAATGGCGGATTCGTCGTTATGATCGCCTGTCAATCAAGCTCCCTGTGAAGGGTCGAATGACTTGCATGAGGCGGTTCTTTATACTGAATAAAAAATATTAGCGCAACCATTGTATGCTGATTCCCGAACGAATGAATCATTATGAGCAGGTTCTTTTTACAAAATCTGAATATTCGCACCATCACTGCAGACCCGAACTAATGATTCTAATGAGCTTTCAATGAATAGGCCTAGTTAAAAAACTTGTTACCGGTTTGAATTAATCACTGAATTGAATCCATCCGACCGGCTACTGATTCAATGTTTGACTCGCTTACTTCATGGCAATTTATTCTTTTCAGTGATATAGATATAGTTTAAAGATAGACATTTACAGTTCTTATTTTTGTAATAAGGAAATGTTTATCTTTTGTACTGCCTCTAACATTACCTAATTGTCATGTTTTAATCCATACGCCCAAAAAGACTCATCATGATTTGACCCTCATGCAACCCAGTTTCATTTATTTCTGTAAAGGGAGAAAACTCTCTTTTAAAAGTCTCCCTGCAGAGCTACAAATTAGACTTGCTTCTATTTGAGAGAGTGAAGCTTTTCAACGGCTCTGCTCTCAGAACTCCCCAAACCGTAAATCTGCGCCGAATCTCCCTGTTTATGGTCAAACCTCCCAGGAGCCCGGTGTCCAGAGCTCTGCTGGGATTCTCTCCGGCTGTAAAGTGCTTCCTGAGTAATCATTACTCATAGTTTTGGAGCGGCGCTGGCTGGCAGCGTGTTGATATTTTCTCCATCCTTTTCATTA
>NW_015777179.1:0-949 GCF_001515625.1 Sinocyclocheilus rhinocerous | reverse complement strand
TTTTTTTACTTTTTTCATATAAAATAACAGCATTATTTAAAAATAAAAAACAACTAATTTTGGAGTTTGAAAACAAACACACCATAAAACACAGCTATACAGCATAGTTCAAAACATTGTGGGCAAATGGATAGAAACATTTAGGTATTCAGAAAAACACAGAGTTGAATACAACACACCCCTCCCTTCACACACAACAGAAGACAAATAGACAAGCCAGTACAAATGCTTTATATTTCTTAAAATAATAAATTCTGAACTTTCAGGTTCTTCCTCTCAGTCTTTCTTCACCTGTTTATGATGGTTTCTCAATAGCATTCATGAAAGTAACAGTACAGTTATGTCGCTACCTTCATAGAATAACAGTTCTAATAGCGAGGCATGTTTTAACAGTGTTACAGTGTGCCCCACCTGCACAACTGGCATTTAAATCTAATGTAAATTTTATCTAAACTTCTAACGGTTTGTAATTTAAAACAATAGCAGATTTGTCTCATTTTAGATAAACGCCAAAAATTAGGATGTAACATTTTAATTTACTTTTGCTACAATTAAATGTTCAGTGATATCTTCCAAAGATTAGTGCATTTTTCTCTGTATAGTGTTGATATGGCAACTAGTAAATACATGGTTTTATTTTTCTAGCATGTGTGGAAAATTTTAAACAATGTGTGTTACAACTAGCCATGCTTTAGGTTGTGCCCTGCTCTCCCCTGTTTCTTTATTAAGGTGTTTGACCACCATTCGCTTTTAATACAGCTTCTAACCTTCTTAGAATAGATTCATACAACTTTTGAATCGTCTTCAGTGGAAAGTCGTCTATCAAAACATCTGCAAGTTGTTTCATTGTTTACCGATGTCCTTACTACGATTCTGTGCTTTGATCGTGATCGTATCCTTGCTTTCTATGGAGGATCAGAGAGCTCTCAGATTTAATCAAAAATATCTT
>NW_015777178.1:0-949 GCF_001515625.1 Sinocyclocheilus rhinocerous | reverse complement strand
TCATTGTGGAAGAAAGTTCTGGGGTGTTTTTACTCCTGAAATGAATTCATCTCTGAGGGTGTGTTTGCATTATACTGTAAGCAGAGAGAGAGGAAATGAGCTTGAACTAAGAGAGAACGAGAGAGAGAGAGGGAAACTAATTAGTGGCAAAGCCTGTTTCCTCCCCTCCTCTGTACGGTCCAGAAGTTCCCGGAAGAATTAGAGATATTACTGTGGTGTTAGTCTTCAGTAAATCACGCCTGTCCCTCTGTACAGGGTTTGATGTTATCATTAGTTGTTGGAAGCGGGAAGCAGATTTATCTTGGTCATCTCGGGCACTGTCAGAAAGCGGCCGTCTGACCTCAGCAGTGCTGCTGCCCATCTATTAGTCTCACTGCTGGGTGACTTTACAGCTTCATTTTTCTTCTGACATTATAAGCAACTTTCAGAGCCTGGAGTTTGTTGGCAAAACTCAAAGCTTGATTTTCAATTTGGCATGTTTATTTAGACAATATTTCTCAGTGTTGCATGCCATTACATCATCTTTATGCAGCTAAAACATTAAAATTTCATCTGTGATAAATGTTGCCGTAAACTGCTTAAAAAAACGGTTTAGTCGGAACAAAATTGTCATCTACTCAACCTCATGTTGTTCCAAAAAAGTAAATAATGAAGACAATAAAGACATAGCAGAATAAACATGTCTCTGAGCGACACAGTAGTAGTGTTCTTGAATGAAACAAGGCTTTTGAACAAATCAGATGGGTGAAAGATTCAATGACTCACTCATACAGTTGCTTAATTCAATCCTGAATGACTCATCCTGCATCCCAATGCACATAGTATCCATCCTAAATAGTTAGTGAGATTAGAAAAAGCCCCAAAGCATAAATCAATTTTCTAAATGTTTGTTGTCGCGAATTTGCCACCTCTTACGTGTCCAGGTACCTTTTAAACACCAGAAGCGCAT
>NW_015777177.1:0-949 GCF_001515625.1 Sinocyclocheilus rhinocerous | reverse complement strand
AATTAATTCAAAATATATTTCCATTATGTTGCTGGAGTAACTAGCACTGCATTTCAATCACACTGAAGTCAAAACAACTGAGCTATAAACTCAAGCTGAAAACTAAAGGCATTAAATAAACCAGCACTGCTAAAAACAACTGGTTAGTGACATCACTAAACATCACTAGAAAAATAAACAACTGGTTAGTGATACATCATTAAAAGTCACTATCAAAAATGACTGGTTAGTAACATCACTAAATGTCATTAAAAGTAAACAACTTGTTAGTGATACACCTCTAAACAGCAGTAGAAAAAAAACAACTGGAAAAAGAGTGGAGAAATGTTGAGACTGATCCATTTTTTCCATTCCATACCATTCGTGAATGTATTCGACAAAGAGGTGGGCTGGAGACGTCTGGAAAAAGACCTGCAAAACCCCAGAGGTCTGGAAGCAGTCTAGGGTTGAGTGTCTTTCTACAGATACATCAGTGACAGACAGGGAAAAGATGTATCAGGCGCACACATGGGGAATTACACAACAACCTCGCAGGCGGTGGGCTGTTACCGCCCTGCAGTTTGAGGCCCCTGGAGAGTCCCGCAAAAGCCGCACTCGCCTCCTTATTACTTGAAATACATGCGAGAGCAGCTTTATTTTATAAGCACACTTTAACTATAGATTTTCTTGCATGGAAACAGCCATCAAGTGTCTTGGGTCATCTGAGTGAGCTTCAGTTGTTTGTCGTAAACAAGAGCAAGAGTCTAAACCTCTTAAGCTCGTCCAGTCTGACCTTAATTCACGAGAACAGGACAGAAATCCTGTGCTTTGGCTCAACTTTCAGGCATAATGTCAAATAATCCTACATTTCTGTTGAGTCATGAATTACGCCTCCGTGACGGCTGCCGTTAAAGGGAGAGTTCAGGCAAAATTAAAATTCTCTCAAAAAAGACAACAATATTGTCTATAT
>NW_015777176.1:0-948 GCF_001515625.1 Sinocyclocheilus rhinocerous | reverse complement strand
TAACCAAACAGTTGATGGTCCCCATTGACTTCCATAGTATTTTTTTCCTTACTATAGAAGTCAATGGCTACCAGCAGCTGTTTGGTTACACACATTCTTCAGATTTAGGGCTGGGACAATAAATCAATGCATCGCGATTCGTGGATTGATTCAGAGATTTTCAGAATGAATCGTGATTCTCTCAACAATCCACATAAATGGTCAAGTGTACCTGCACCTCAGAATGCTTTTATGATGCAGAATTAATGTAAACACAGCCCACTGCAAATGCCCTTGTAATTCGCTTCAACCTTTTCCGAACTTTATGAAGGATTATTTTATGGAAGATTCAAGTGGTGTGTGTAAGGAGTTGGAAGGAAGCAGAAGCAACTCCGAATCGAAAGAGAATCACGATGCAATCTGAAAATCTCAAAATCGATCCAGAATCATTCAGAATATCTTGTTTTGTGTTCAACAGAGGAAAGTTTGAAACAACTTGATGACAGAATTTTCATTTTTGGGTGAACTTTCCCTTTAAAGCAACTGTATGCAGTTATTTTTTTCGTATTTTTTGTGACTTTGGAGCCCCCTACAGTTAAGTCAGTTGAATTCACTGTTGATGTCTATCTGTACATGTGCATTTGTTGCTGTCTGCCCTTTTCACTGCATTTCTTTTTCTCTGAATTGCTTCCTTTGTATTCTTTAGGTGACGAGTAACATGTCGGCTCCCTGGCTTCACAGTAACTCGCGGAAAAGAACGGTGAGTGCCTCCAATGTGCAGCCGCTCTTCTCTAGCGCATCAGAGATCACTTTACTGTCAGTTTTTGATGATGGCTTTAATAAAAGGTGTAGTGTGTATTAAGCTGCAGGACAGGACGCAGTTTAGCGTCAGAGACCTGTACACGCTGAAGCGCTACTGGGATAAAGGCATGACCAGCCTGGGCTCTCTGTGCAAAGAGAAGATCTCAA
>NW_015777175.1:0-949 GCF_001515625.1 Sinocyclocheilus rhinocerous | reverse complement strand
GCAAATAAGAAGCTGGATTCAGCCTTGTTTCAGAGTTGAGGGAGGTGTGACGCACAGAATAGGCATTTTCAAAGGTTGTTTGAAAACATGCTTTATTTTTGTAGTTCCGCTAAGTGACACTAGTTACGCAGATTGTTTCAATAGTTCAAAAACTTTTAATTTAACCAACAAAACGCCATTACTGTGTTGTTCAGAGAGGAAGTGTAAAAGTGTGTAAAAGCTTGCAAATATGTTCGTGTGAACTACAAAGTTTATTTTTTGTGCTAACCGATAAGAAACAACTATGTTTCAAGCTTTATTATAAATTTAGAAAGTCCTCATTTAGCAAATAGCATTATGCTACATCCAATGTTTAATCTTCTCATAAGGGTACTGATGGTATATCTTACTGAAATAATTCCTTTTTTGTTATAAATTTTACTATGGAAACCCATACATTATTATAATTTTCTTGTAATCTTAACTCAAAGTCTGAGGCCTGTTGCACAAAGCCAGTTTCAGTGGCTACCCAGGTAAGCCTGAGTTTAGTTTAAGTAAAGTCTGGGTTGTGTTCCAGAAAGCAAGGTTAACTCACCATCACATATACCCTGAACTTGGTTGATTAACCCAAAACTTGCTTACTCGAGGCATGCCGGTTCCAAAACGGTAATCTTGGTTCCCTGAGACAAGTGAACGAATGTTGTGTCTGAGATGCTTATGGGGAAAATCCTGTTTACTCTGAAAACTGAAGCCTGATTTGTTCATGTTTGTGTAGCTGCATGAACAAAACATGCAGGCTCCCGCCAAAACAGGTGGAGCCGACTGCTATACAAGTCGGCTCTGAGCTCCATTTTTTCAGAATCTTTTGACTGATAGTCATTGACTCACATGCAACCTTATAGCACGGCAGGCTACACAGTGCCCGTTGCCTTATCTCACGGAACCAAGGTTGTGTTAGTAACCGGAGCGT
>NW_015777174.1:0-949 GCF_001515625.1 Sinocyclocheilus rhinocerous | reverse complement strand
CTGTTGTGTTTTTCTGAATTGCCAATCTGTTTTTAGATTCACTTTGTCTTTTCCAGTTTGTTGTCTTTTCTGATCTGTTGTGTTTTGGGATTTGCTGTTTTCATTTCTGATTTGCGGTTTTGTGTTCTGGTTTGTGAATTTCATTTGCACTAGCGTACGAATATGAACAAAAAGACGTTTCTGGTTTGGTGTTGATAAAGATTAATTAAGCCATACTGATTAGGCCATGAACATACAGACAAAAAAGTTTAGGGAGTGGTTTCTTACCAATGGTCCTTGTGGTTCAAAAATCCCTGAGAGGTTAAAGATTCCTTCAGTGTCATTCAGCATCAACTGAGGGTGGAAAAACAAATCAAAATTCATTCAAAATGCATTGGAATTAGCATATACATCTCCAAAATCAATCCAGTGTGACATTTAAAACAAATTCTAGATGTTAATGGACTCATGTTAATGGACCTCATGTAGGTTGATGACTGGTCCAGGAGGCCCCGGAGGTCCAGGTAAACCGATTCCATCCAGACCGCTCTCTCCCTGAAACACAAAACACATCAACTACTGGCATCGAAGCTGATGGCTCTGAGAGAGACACGTCACAAATGTGATTTGGATACAAACCTTCTGACCCATATCACCTGTCTCCCCCCTTTCCCCCTGAAAAAGGTTACAAAACAGCAAATTAAAAACAAATTCCTGTATTTTATTATCAAAAAGGATCCATAAATTGACGGAAATAGAATGACTATAATTTTATACAGCCTATTTTGTTTAATATATTTACTTGTCGCCCAGGCAGTCCAGATGACCCAGGCTGTCCATCGTCTCCTTTAGCGCCCGGCTCCCCCTAGTGGAGTGAAGGAGAAATGATTACACAAAATTAAAGCATTAAACACTAAATCAAATGTTAAATGAATGTCTGTGTTGCACAAACAAGTATAACACGTTTTAT
>NW_015777173.1:0-948 GCF_001515625.1 Sinocyclocheilus rhinocerous | reverse complement strand
TCATGTGACTGAAGACTGGAGTAATGATGCTGAAAATTCAGTTTTACAGTCATTGGAATAAATTACATTTGTAAATATATTCAAATAGAAAACAATTGCTTTAAATAGTAATAATATTTCACAGCATTACTGTTTTTACTGCATTTTTGATAATGCAGATGCAAATAAATGCATCTTTGGTGAGTATCAGAGACTTCTTTCAAAATCAGTAGTGTACATTTTATTTGAAATATGAAAACTCTTTCTTTAATGAAAAGTACATTTAGCCACACAAATGTCTCTATGTAAAACACATATCTAATCATGCTGTATGCAAATATATGCAAATATATCAGTTCACTTTAATGGTAATGCTAATGGTGGGCACAGGGCAGCAAAATTTTCTGTTGAACAGTCTCTTAGTCCCATATGGCAAATGATGTTTGAGATTCGCGGTTGCTCGATCCATGTGTCTCATCCACGACTGCTTACTCACGTGTGGATTGTATGGAGTGAACCTAAACTGTTTGGGAATTTGGGATTAATTAACAAACAGAAGCATTTACACTTGACTGCATCTTGTACGCGTCTCAAAGCACCTCCACCTCTCGCATCTGTCTCAAATGCATCTTGGAGGGCACTTGGTGTTTCCATGATTAGATAGCTATTAGTAAAAACACATGAAGTGACCAAGTCTAAAAACTCCCTGAAAGTGCTTGGTGTGCTTTCTTATCGGAGTCATCTTGCTGCTGCTTGACTGAAATGCACCACTGCTAGTTTAAACAATCACCTTGTCAGCAATGTGCTCAATCAATTACTTCTGTTGATGTTATCAATGGCTTCATCTTCCCTGATGGTCTCACTTCTTTTTTCTGTATTGCTCTTTCTTACTCCTTTTGTATCTCCCTCTCAGTCTTTCTCTTTGTCTATCTAACTATCTTTACATTTTTTTTTTTTTTTGCATTTGGC
>NW_015777172.1:0-949 GCF_001515625.1 Sinocyclocheilus rhinocerous | reverse complement strand
TTAGTTAACAAGAACTGACCATGAAAAAAATTCTAAAGCATTTATTAATCTTGACAAAACAACAGGAGCCAATAATGCTGCACTGGCCTCTTCACGTAATCAACTTTGCTCTTTGGATATTTGGAGGTAAATATCAAACTGAGAAGATGAAATACTCTAAGGCACTCGTATAAAAATAAAAGCCTTTAATTTTCTCAGGATACGTTGAAAGTATCCTGAAGAAGGTTTTTAACAGTATTAATGATTTAGACTTTTTATTTTTATACAAGTGCCTTGGAGTATTTCATCTTCTCATTTATTAATCTTGGTTGATTTTAATTTCAGCATTTACTGATACATTATCAAATCCAAGGATTTAATGAACATTAGCTAACATGATCTAACAATGACCAGTTGTATTTTTTATTAACTAACATTAACAGAGATTAATAAATATAGTAACAAATGTATTGCTCATTGTTAGTTAATGCATTAACCAACATTTACAGTACCAATGGAAATGTATTATCAAGTGTTACCATTAAATGAACATGGTAAGTGAAATGGAAAGTTTTTATTTTTTTACCACTTAAGTACGTTTATGCAATTTATATATAATTATTTCTACTCTCTTTGAAATATGGTTAAATTCTACTGTTGAATATACAGAAAAGCATTTATGGTAGACTAAAATATACTTTACTGTCAATTATATTGAAACTAAATATATATGTATTAGTATAAATGTATTATATGTATTAGTATAAGTATAAATGTATTAGTAGGACGTTGTTATTTATTACATTTAAAGTTCACATTTTAAGGCTTTAACAATACTTCCAAATAACATTACAATTAAAATTATAATCAGGTATTTCACATAAACCATGACAAAATAAAAAAAATAATTAAACTTTTACCCCCTGTTTCACAGACAAGGCTTAAACCTAATCCCAGACTAAAATGTAAA
>NW_015777171.1:0-949 GCF_001515625.1 Sinocyclocheilus rhinocerous | reverse complement strand
ATGTTACATTGTGGATTGTGGTTTTTCAGGAGCTCTAGGTACATAATACACACATATACATTTATAACACGAGAACAGAAAGAACATTTAAATAAGTAAGACTAAGAGAAAAATAAAATACTAATGTGATATACATCTGGGTCTGAAAAAAATCTGTACATATTTGTGCATTATGTATATACATATGTGTTTAATCTATTAAATAGCGCTGCTGCAACAGTCTCTCTATTATGGTAACAGCAGTTTACAATAGCTGTTTTGAAAGACCGTAGATATTTGACATTTTGTTTTTTGTTTCTGTTGTTCTCAACTTCACATGTGAATGAAGCGGATTTCAGGCTTTGTAAATCTTCAGAAGCTTTAGTCTGTCTAAAATCTTTTTATATTCTCCAGGTGTGTTTGGTGATTTAGTGTCAGTGATGGAGGGAGATTCTGTCACTTTAAAAACTAATGTTGAAGTATGTGATGGTGATAACATACTGTGGAAATATGGAGCTGGAAAGTCTCTCATAGCTAAAATGAAGAAAAATAAGCAAATTGGCTCCACATATAATGTAACTGATGAGAGATTCAGAGACAGACTGAAACTGGACAAACAAACGGGATCTGCGGCCATCACAAACATCACAACTCAACTTGCTGGAGTTTATCAACTAGAGATAGCTGGAGCGAATCTGACATTTAAAACATTCAACGTTTCTGTCTATGGTGAGTAGAGATAATTTGTTGAAATGTTCACATATTCTATTTACATAGTCAAATGTTTATTCGTTTTATATTTTGAGATGACAGCCACATTCAGTGATCGTCAACAATACACTAAACACTCACTCAACATTCATTACACAGATTCACTACAATTCACAACGCTGAAAATAAGCTGATTGTTGTGTTCATATTCCTCTTATTCTCTCATGTTTTCAGCTCGTCTGCCTGTTCCTGTCATCAG
>NW_015777170.1:0-949 GCF_001515625.1 Sinocyclocheilus rhinocerous | reverse complement strand
CTCCCACCTCCTCTCCAAATTTCTTTAAGAGACTTTATTTTTGATTGGATTTTGTGCTTTTCTTCATTCCCCTCAGTCCTCAGCCAATCCCGCTGTCCAGTCATCTTCGTCCCCCATCAGTCCCTCTATGTCACCTCCT
Source organism: Sinocyclocheilus rhinocerous (assembly GCF_001515625.1). Classification (NCBI taxonomy): domain Eukaryota; kingdom Metazoa; phylum Chordata; class Actinopteri; order Cypriniformes; family Cyprinidae; genus Sinocyclocheilus; species Sinocyclocheilus rhinocerous. The sequence goes on along the minus strand of NW_015777170.1, from coordinate 810 downwards.
CTCAGTGGTGGGGCTCCATCTTGGGTCTGCAGGGGGTCTTTGTCTCCTGGACCTGAGGAGCCTGTGGCTCCGACTCCGGCCTCGTATGGCTCTGCTCCTCCTTGTTCCTCCGTCCAGACTCCTGCGCTTGCGCTCCTCCCACCCTCGATTCTGGCATGGACCATCAGCCATTTGACCTCGCCAGGCTCCCTCAGTTGGCTCCACCTGGGTCGGACTTCACCACGCCTCCGCTGCAGAGTTGCGGGCCGTCCGCTGCTCTCCGGCCCTCCACCCCTTCGGCTATGGCCTGCTCCGCCTCCTTCTTCTGTTGCTCCAGCTCGCCTTGGCTCCTCCCTCTAGCGCAGCCGCCATGGAGTGCAGTCCTGGCTGTGCCCTGGGTCTCCACCTACCCTCTCCTGCTCAAGGCTCCTTCCTGGTCATCTCCTCCACCTGCACCTCCCTGGATTTTGTTTGTCGTCCTCCCGGTTGTCCGTCCTCCTCCCGAACCTCCTGCATTTCTCTGCTGGCGTGCCTGCCCACCCTTTGCCATCCCTTCACCATCTCCTCATCGCCTCATCCTTCTCTCTACGATGCGAGGTTGCACTTTCCGGGAGGGGGACAATCTGTCACAGTGTCATTCAGCTTGGACTTTGTTTTCCTCTTGCATCGTCCCCCTCATTGAGTTAATCATGTCATTTTGTTCAGGTGTGTAGTTAATTATCCTTGTTTGGTCTGTGTATTTAAGTGCCTGTGTGTTCAGTTCTAGTTTGTCCGGTCTCGTCAATGTCAGCGTCTGCGTTTATGCTACCCTGTGTGTTGGATTACCCTTGT
>NW_015777169.1:0-949 GCF_001515625.1 Sinocyclocheilus rhinocerous | reverse complement strand
AATCATCATCTTCATTATTATTATTTGTATAAATAACTTCTATTGGTTTAATAATAATAATAACTGAAAATTAATATTTTATTTATTTAATAATAAATGCCACTTTTCTCAGCTTATGAGTCCATTTCTACCAATAATTGAGAATTGTAGTCATTAAGAATTTGTTTTGCTTTGTCCAAAGTTTGCTTGAATGTGTTCTAGATCATTAGATTGCTTGAAAGCCCTGAAGCGATGTGATGATGTGTCTGTGATGCCACTGACTGACTGAGGCCTGATGAATTTATATTCGGCTGTATCCTCAGTTGCCCAGTGAGCCGCTCAGCAAGACATCAGACAGCTGCTTGGGAAGGATGATCAGATTTGAATCAACAATGCTCATCTTGTTACAAAGATTAATCCGACCAGCCGGTCCTCCGTGGCTCTTATCCACACGCTTCTCACGTTTCACACCGCTCCGCTTTCAGTCCACTCTGAGCCTGACAATCCAGTCTTATCATGAATTATGATAGCTCCCATTCAGCTAATGATCATTCATAAGTCCACAGTTATGATGAAGTACTGTTGCGTCAATAGAGTGCCCAATAACCAGATCAGTTTATCTAATTACGTAGTGTTAGGGGATAAACCAGTGCTCCCCAAAAGTCCATTAGAACTCAACCTGGCCTTGTTTTCATGAAGTGTTCAAGAATATCAGAGGGCTTTTCTTCAATCACGTTCCTGCCGTTAAAGTGATCCATGTTGCTATGTGTTTGTGTGCATGTACAGTATGAAGGATTGTTTGATTGTTCTCTTGCAGATCTTGAGTTATCTGGTAGCGTGTGATCGGTTATGTGAACTCGGCTATGATGAAGCTCAGGTTGAAGAAGCACTTGAGATGTTTCAGAACTGTGAGACCAAGGTAAGTGTATGACTGCTGCAAACTTGATACCTCAAATCAGTCTCTTCTGCT
>NW_015777168.1:0-948 GCF_001515625.1 Sinocyclocheilus rhinocerous | reverse complement strand
GAGGAGAGACCCCGCTGCATTTGAGTACCTCTACATACAGGTGGAGTTATTCAGGAATATTCACATAATAAGAAACAAATGCTCCCATGAGCAGTTTGATATTAATATGTAGCCTCTTGATGTGTTATTTGTTCCAAATTCCCACAGAGCCGCAATGACGTCATTAAAGAGCGATTTGGGATGGACTGGAAGTCTGACGTCACGCTTAGGTTGGCAGCCCTTCACATCTACATCACTGTGTCGATTGCGAGACCCAATCAGAAGATTTCTCTAAAACACGTTGAGTAAGTCTTTGCCTTAAAAGAGGCAATTTTATTTATTAAACCTCGATCCCTACCTTTATTTAAACATCACATTATAACTTAAGGCCTGTTCACAAGATGGATCTTTGAAAATTCAGTGCACTAAACATTTTGAATGCAACTATGTGTGTTTCAAAAATGGAAAGTTGCCCAGTGCTGCCCTTGTGGGTTTTTTTTAGCAACATTTTGAACAATGACAATATTTTTTGTGCTGAACATGCCTTTAGCATAACCTTTTCCAAAGAAACATGCATTAGACTTTGGGTGACCATGTTTGTATGGCAACCATGAGGAGCAAATAGTTTTACACCGTTGGCAGATGACACTCGTGAAACCATCAAAGAGCACTATACGGTCTTGTAGCTGGATGCATGCTTTGAAGACTGAACGTGTATCATTATCTTTAGGAAAGAATGGGGTTTGGAACCTTTCCTTCCTTTGACGCTGTTGCCAACCGTCAAGGAGAAAAACGTCTGCAAGACTCTCTCACAGCTGTTGAAGACATATCAGCATCCTCCACCAGCTGGTAACAAGGTATATCTGTTTACTAAGAATATTTTGTGGCAAATATGTGACCCTGTCTGTGAAATCCAGGCTAAAGTCTCAAAAACTAATTATGAGATAACAAGCATCAAAGTTTGATTTC
>NW_015777167.1:0-949 GCF_001515625.1 Sinocyclocheilus rhinocerous | reverse complement strand
CGCGATTCTTCCCTGATGCCTCGGCCAAACGGGACACGGTGGCCACTAGGGCCCAATAATTCCACAAATTTCCTATTTCACCCATATTAAATGTGGCCTTTTCAGGGGACAACTGTCTCGAAAGTTAGCAGACAATGAGTCTGAGGTTGTTTTAGATTGCATTCTCTTACGTCTCCAAGGTTCTGGGAATGATATGTTCCCATATCAGTAAAAGATACTGTACAATAGAGTTTCTTTATATATTTATCTATGTTTTTGGTTATTTATACCCATTCTTGACTGTAACCATACCAGATATTTTGTCTCTCAATCAGATATGAGAGGTTTTAGTAATCTCCTGGTTTAAAAGACAACACTTTCCAAAAGGAAGGGTTTTTTCCCAAAGTGTTACAGTAGAGCTTATAGTTTGAAGCAAGCTTACGGGAAATGGTATGGTTTGCAGGTGAGTCTCAGTCACTAGTGGTCCTTCTCACTGTGTCCGCTGTAAGTCGAAGCATCAGGGAACGAGGTGCTATGTGCGCCTCGACATAATGTATAAGCACTATCCCAACTCTGGGTTTGTCTGGGAGGACTAACACTCTCTTAAATACAGCGGTTGTTTCAGTCTTTTTCTGAGTGTACCAGTCTACACGCATTTCAATATTCATCCGCTGATACTTTTAGCACATACCCAGAAGTGATTGTTAAAGGAATAGTTCACCCAAAAAAAAGAAAATTCAGCGAACTCACCCTCATTTTGTTCCAACTGCATGTCGCAAGAATCTTCATTTAGTTATTTTATTACAACAATAGTTCATAGTGACAACATCTGTTAAGTATAAAAAAAAGACCAAAAACATAATTAATTTTTTTGACAATTTAATATAAACCTTGTGTTCTATATTCCTAGAGTTCTAAAGCCATCGTTGACATCAGTGATGGCAAAACATCTGAATGTGATGCAGTATTT
>NW_015777166.1:0-949 GCF_001515625.1 Sinocyclocheilus rhinocerous | reverse complement strand
GTCCCAACTGACTGCCATGACAACAGGTAACAGACTAAACAAACCCCCAAAATAATGTTACTGTCAAGACTTAGCCAAATAAACTCAAACCTAAAGCTCAGTATATTCTGCACATGACTCATTTAATGTATAGAACTCAGAAGGCTTTCTTTTACTGCTTATTTCACACTTTTGGTTATTAAAAACAAACGGTGCCAGATGCAAATAGATAAAGTGTAATAAATCTTAAATGTGTATTTTGGATGTTTTTTTCCACTCTTTTGAAACAAGACATGTTATAGAAGCAAAATAGTTTAAAATCGTAAAATTAACCAATGCATTGCCTGTAGTGTTTTGCCTTAAAACCTACCTTAAAATTGTGATAAATTAGGTTATTGTAATTGAAATCTACAGATGCATATAGATAAAATGTTTGAACAAAGACATGTTGTAGAAGCAAAATAACCCAGAATCTTAAAATGGAGCAATGCATGCAAAAGAATATGGTTATAATTAACAAACAAAATAAAAATGGCATTAAAATATTCATTCCGAAATTCTCATGACGTGTTTTTCTTAAATGATTTATGCACACCTTGAGTTGTTGTAGAGCTGTGTTGTTTGAGTGAAGCTGTGCTAATCTGAATGCTGGTTTGTGTGCAGGTTTGCTCCTGCTCTGTCTGGGTAGCTCAGGTCTGGAGCTCAATCCCAGCGTCTCTCAGGTCATCCTCTCCATCAACTCCTCCTTCAGCATCACCTGCTCCGGCTGGAATGACGTCACCTGGCGCTTCAAACGGGAGGAGAAAGTTCCGGAGTTCCACGTCGAGAAGCCAAGTTCGTCCTCCAGCGTTCTCAGTCTGGAGCAGGTGACGTGGAGACACACGGGCGTTTATGTGTGTTCGGAGAACGGGACAGATGAGACCAGAGAGGTGGCCGTCTTTGTGCCTGGTAAGAACTCATGAAAAGATTC
>NW_015777165.1:0-949 GCF_001515625.1 Sinocyclocheilus rhinocerous | reverse complement strand
CTCCATCATGTAGGTGGGTCTGTTGTGAGACATAGATCCTACATAGTTCTAGTTTTGGTTATCATATAACTGAAATAACCCTGTGATAGCTCTGTTACAGACCCCGAACATAAAATACAATCTTAACAGCCTAGAGGAATACTTTAACTTTTTTATTTTTTTTTACTATTTTTTATATTCATTTTTTATTAGGCTGCTCTTTTATAACTCTTGAGACTCACTGTATTTCTCAGTTGTTTTTTATTGAAGTACAGTATGAACTTTACCCGAGATATTTATCTTAATATTCCTCATGAAGAGTAAAACTGAGTCAAATGTTGACATACAGTAAGAGTACAGAGCTATAAAATGATCATTTGATGAGAAATGATTGGGTTCATGTTGAGATCTTGTGATTTTGAGGTTTCTCTCATTTACTGTGCTGTTTTCATTCAGTCTCATTTCTGGGGAAGGAACTGAGATATGAAAGAGATCTCATTTGCGCTTTCTCTTTCCTTTGTGAAAACACACGGTCTGTTGCCAGCATGCTCTCCTGGAGGTTTGTTTTCTCACTCCAGGCGGGTTCAGGGCAAAGGAACGCGGCCTGACAGAGCCGAGGATGATGGGATATGAGCTCTGGGTGTAATGTTACATGCCAGATTGGTTTCCTGCTACCAAGACACTTCCTTATTTGGCAGTTGTGCAGCCCGAGGCATGATGGGTAAAACCGGGGAATGCTCATTTACTCTCAGTGACAGAAAGCATGTGTTTGTTCTCACAAATATGTTCACATTCATATTTTATTCAAGGATGTTTGGTTGGTTTGTATCGTATGGCTGCAAAGCTGTTCGACATTATCATGATGATAACTGATTAGTTTTTAGTTGTTATCTTTGGAAAACATTCAATAGTTGTGTGTGATTTATTGATGATTTGTTCTGTGTTTGGTGTATTCCCCGTGTTTTAAGAG
>NW_015777164.1:0-947 GCF_001515625.1 Sinocyclocheilus rhinocerous | reverse complement strand
CAGACGGTCAGCTCGGTAAGTGTGTCAGGCTCAGAGCGGCGACTGGCACTGACTGCTAGGCGCAATCTGTGATTTATCTATCTGTCTTTGTCCGAGCGAATTCTGCAACACCCTTTTCACGATGCAAGCGTATTGAAACAGGCCGTTTTTTGCATATCTTTTGTCCCTCAGCCTGTTTATTTTTCCTCTAACGTTACACCCGTTTTTTTATGCAAGCATAATGTAGTTTGCAATAAAGCATTGGAGAAAAGTCTGTTCGCTTTGATCAAAGCCTGTGTGGCAGAGAGTCTAGGTTGCTGATGTATAGAGGCACCAGGCATGGAAAAGAGTTTCCAATAACAGCATTGAAGCGTTTGGTGTGTGTTTATTATATATATGTGGATTTGATCTGACAACAGATACACCTGCCTGTTTGTCTCTTCTGTTTTCCTGTCATATCGCATGTCTTCCATTTTCTCACACTACTCTGTTTTCTTAATGTCACTTTTGTGTTTCCAATCATGTCTTCTCCTTTCTTGCTCATTTCACATTTCACATGCTCACATTCTTCCCCTTTATTGTCCCTTTGTTGGTCTTTTATGATTTAAAATAAATCTTTTATGACTGTTAATGAGCATCTCACTCTCTTTCTGTGCTACACAGTTTCACAACTTAGGCTAACTGTCCTCCTCTTGATCACAGGAGAATGCGGTGGCTGGGATGTTATCGGCTGGGGCCCATATGGAAAGCACTCCTGGTATTTGTTGTCATCGCTTTTGCCGGACAACTTCTGGGAGTTATCTTCAACAAGAGGTAAGCAAATGTTGCCATTCTGAACTTCACTCCTTTTCAAATACCTGCTTTTATCTTGAACTGCATTCTTATAGAGCACATTGCTTGGTTACATTTTTGTCATTTAACACCCAGCGTTAAAGGGATAGTTCACCCAAAAATGAAAATGTGATGTT
>NW_015777163.1:0-948 GCF_001515625.1 Sinocyclocheilus rhinocerous | reverse complement strand
GTACACTAGACAAAAATTCTAAAATACATTCAGGTGATACATTTTGACATAAATCAGTTAGACACACCTCTGAATAAAACTGTTGTCTATTTACATTCAAAACAGTACAATCCAATAAAATGTGTTTCACAGTCGTTTTAGTTTGGCAAGTAAGTCATGATGGTGGTTCTTCACCTTTTAATAAATATCCATGTGGAAATCTTGTGTGACCTAAAAGACACCTTGTGAAAACAACCTAGATTTCTATATTCGTATATAAACTATACTAAAATAACACTGAAACACACCACAAGTCTTGAGATATTGACAAAAGATAACACTGATTACAACTGAATCAAAGCAGCTGATGCCTCTCGACTGAACAGCTGACATGATCACAAGCAGGAAGAGGAAACGGATAGAAACGCAGCACTTTCTCTCGCCAACAGTGCAACACACACACACTTGAGGAAATGCAGAAGAGCAGCAGAACGGTTTCAAATCCTTCCAGAATGTCAACAAGAAACAACACGCAGAGAATGAACGTGTTTGAGCAACCGCTGTAGAAAGACCCTCACAATCTACAGAATCTGGACAAGAGAGTGAGAAAACAAGCACTCAGGCGTCCGAGACAAACGCCTGCTCTGGTTCCAGTTCTTCTGCTCGTGCTGCATTACAGAGAATCACACTCACTCCTGCACCAAGAGCCAGTGCATTACGAGACAAGATACATATAAAAGATCAAAAGAAGGCCTTCTGGCTTCTTAAACAGCACAGAGAATATGCATTTGAAACCCTAAACCTGAAATCCAGAGCCAAACCCTCCGAAACAAAGCACCTGGAGCAAAGCGTTTTCACCTGCTGAACGATAAGACGGCAAAAACAACGTTTGGAATGATTAAGATTTATTTTTTTAGATTTTTATTTATGCTTTTGAAAGAAGTCTCTTCTGCTCACCAAGGCTGCATT
>NW_015777162.1:0-949 GCF_001515625.1 Sinocyclocheilus rhinocerous | reverse complement strand
CTAACCACCTTTTTTTATTTACTTGAATTCTGTGGATTGATTATGTAATTACAAACACCTGACCATATGTAATATTGTATATAAGATTTCTGGGAAGTATTCAAGTGATACACTGAAGGCGGTGGTTAGCTGAAAAGTTTGTTTAATGCCTCCTGGCATGACCCAATAAACATTTTGAAAGGACTTTTTTTGAGTGCTGACCTCTTTTTGTTGTTTGAAGACCAGCTAATAGTCATGCGACACCTTGCACATCATACCACCCATCATTAGGAACACGCAAACTACATTTTATAATGCCATCTACAGCCAAAGACAGCTTTCAAAGAAGCCACGTCATCCTCTGAAAGTGCCAGAGTTGCTGTCAGTGTGGTTGTGAAGTGTTAAAATACACATCATATAACTGTTAAGTGAGATTTAAGAAACTGTTTGTTCATAAGCTGTTGTAACTATCTTAAAAAGTTGGCTAACAATCAAAATTACCACTAGTTCCTTCCTAGTTGATTATTTCTATCTGTCGAAACAAATGAATCCGGCTGTCCAAGGGCCTCTTTGGCTTTACTGATGATTGATGCCACACAAGCCTCAAAAAGCCTGTTCCTGTACAATTACAGATACCAACGACATTGTCAATATGCAATGTTAGTTAGAACTGTTTAGCTGCCAACAGGTGTGACATCATAATGTTTGCATGCAAAGGAAGGACATCCAGACACTCTACGAGTTTTAGAATTGAGTTCTATAAACAATTACTGTAAAAACTATGACTTAGGAGGTTTAGCAAGGAGTCAAATCTTTAATTGATCACCTCTGGAACGTTTTGGTCATGGTGGCTCGTGGAATTGGACACAAGGAGGAGCTAGGAGCAGCACTACCAGAGTGATGGAAAGAGAAATGGACAGAATGATCCGACGAATTTGAAAATAAGAAAATGAGGCTTTATCCGTTTTTT
>NW_015777161.1:0-948 GCF_001515625.1 Sinocyclocheilus rhinocerous | reverse complement strand
CCTAGAAAAAACCCAGTGAACCACCCCTTTAAAGGACTTGCAGTTAGTTATCCATAGCTCTATGCAATTACATTGATAAGTCATAAAGGCCACGGAAATAACCACAAGAGCCTCCATATAACTTTCCTAATTGCTCTTGAAATTCATTGTTTGTTGCATGATTTAACACATTATTGAACCTGTAAACTGAAGCCACCCAGGCATCAACCAGATGACTATGGCATCCCAGTGATACAAGCCAGTGAGATCTCAGTGTTTTTACAAGGTCAGCAAGCCTACCAGAGACAACGGAGCAGAGGTTTTATTGCTTTATGGACTTTATGGGACCGAGCTCTTTCATTACAACCATATTAAAACCGCACTTCCCCAAAACTAGTTTATATTTAAAAGATTCTCATGTCTTTTAGCACCTGGTATCCATCTATAAGAGGATGTGAATAAAGACTTTGGCCAACACTGAAAGAAAAACCCTGCATGTGCTATTAACATCAACCATAACATAACTTAAAAAACCACTTATTTTTATTAAATGTATTATTTTAATAAATGTGTTATGTTGAATTAATTCTAATATGCTGATTTGGTACTCAATTATTATTGGTGCCCAATTACAAAAAATGTACAAAAGTTAGTATATTCGTAATGTTGAAAACATCTGTTTTTGCTGCTTAATTTTTAATAAAAAAATTTCAAGATTCTTTGAATACAAAGTTCAAAAGAACAGCATTTATTTAAAATAAAAATCTATAATTACTGTCACTTTTGATCAGTTTGATGCATCCTTGCAGAATTAAAGTATTATTTATTTTAATTTTTAAAATCTTTGTATCACGATTTCCAGAAAATATTAAGCAGCACATCTGTTTTCAACATATAATAATAAGTATTTCTTGCACAGCAAATAAGCATATTAGAAAGATTTCTGAAGGATCATGTGACACTAAAGAC
>NW_015777160.1:0-948 GCF_001515625.1 Sinocyclocheilus rhinocerous | reverse complement strand
GAGGGTGAAACCAGTGAAAGCTATATAACATCCAGTCATATTTTTGTGACGGTTATAAGGTACTGAAACCCTCTTCAGTCAGAAAAGCAGCGATTAGAGCCGAAGGTAATTTGCATTATGGGTTATGAAACAAAAAAACCCTGATAATTGTGTTCTCGGCTTCTGTTGTTTCAGTCGGGACTCTTTCCATTTCATATTCATGTTCCCTTTCATGCATAACGCTTCATCTGCGTCTCTCATTTACAACAATGAACTAATTATCAGTCTGAAACTCATTAAAAAAATATAAATCTCTAAAAATAAGCAGAGTTATGCTTTAGTAACTTCTTGATACTGTGGTCCTATTGTGAGGAAACAGGTTACAGAATCAAGAAATGACTGAAGCATGAATGTTTTTATAATTTACAGTTTATTTTTTATCAAGTTCATTTTTTTCTAATTTAGCAAATATGTCAAATAAATCAATTTCATTGCAGTGTTTACTTTTATTAATGTTAATTGTTTTTTATTTGTGAAAAAATAAACTAAAATAATTAGAAATAAATAATTGTAAAATGAATAAACATTTGTAAAAAAAATAATTTGAATTTGATAAATTAATAATCTGTAAAATAAACAGATTTATTCTTTAGTAACGTATTGATTCTCTAATCACTATTTTTCACAAATAAAAAAAATTGTTGAAACATGAATAAAAACGACAAACTGCAATGAAATTAAGATTTTTTTTTTTTACATATTTAATAAATTAGAAATAATAAAAAATGCAATAATTAAAAAATGCAATCTGAAAAATAAAACGATTTATGCTTCACTAACTTATTGATTCTGTTATAATATAATAGTTTTCACAATTAAATACTTAAAACATTAATTAGCATGAAAAGTTATCAGAGAAAAACATCTCATATCACCTGCTGAAATGTTCCTATTAATACATTTCCCTTC
>NW_015777159.1:0-948 GCF_001515625.1 Sinocyclocheilus rhinocerous | reverse complement strand
TTAGCTAAAACATGGCTTTCTATATGCTAATACTCAACACTTTTACTGCTGATGCTGTTTTTTTTTGTTTTTTTTTGATGTGGCACAGAATAGTTCTTCTCTTGCCATCTGAAACTGGCTGACAAAACACATCATATATTCCACAATAAAGGGTCTTTGTTCCACAGGCTTAATTATTCAGTCTGGATTCATCTGGCAACAAGACAAAGGAGACTGCAAAAACATCTGCTATACTAATGAGGTTCTACCTTCACACTATGCTTGATTTATCCTCGTCAATCCATTATTTTAGCCTAAATTTGATATTTATAATTTGCATTTGCATTGCACTTTGACTTATTAAATGGACAATGAATCTAATGGAAGAACACTGAGAAGAATTATAGAATTCTTTGAAAAACAAGGGATTTTTTAGTGCACTGCCAGGTGTACTGATGTTCATGTGCCAGCTGAATAGAGACAAGCTTGTGAATGATGAGACAGTGGGTGTTGCACAACAGGACAAGCCACGTTATTTGTTTTTATTGGTTGCCACAACTCTTCTCATCAAACAGCTGATCTAAACAGCTGATCTATGAGTTTACTTTACAGAGTACTATTTTTTTTTTTGCTTGTCAGCAGAGTTCTTGAGATGGCTTTCTTGTGAATTCTCCTGTGAAATGCCTATGTGTGCGCATGTTTACTTGTAGGCCTACAGTATATGTGCATGTTGAGGTCATCTGCCAGCTTGTATAATTTCATTTTATTTCCCCTGGCATTGTATAACTTCCAAGCCACAAAATCCCTTGTCGCCTGAGGATTAACTCTTTAGATGTGCAAATATACAGTGTAATGGGTTAATCACACGCTTATGTACAATTCAGTGAGTCAGCTGTTTTGCTAGTGTGCTGCTTAGCATCACTGGGATGGTAATCCGTTACAGTACAGTAGGCCTCTGTCAGGAGTCTA
>NW_015777158.1:0-948 GCF_001515625.1 Sinocyclocheilus rhinocerous | reverse complement strand
CAAACAAAATCCAACTTTTTGCCACATCTGCCATTGGAGAGAAATCGGCCATATTTTGTTTCTGTGTGTGTGTGGAGGAGATGTATGTATTTGTGACAAACAGCACAGCGTGACTGTGAAACTGCATCGGTCACAAGTAGCATTTAAACAAATGGTGTAAATTAGATTGATTGAAATGCGCTTAACTTTTTCAAGTAAAAATGTGTTACATTAATGCCAAAGCAAATATAGTTGTTTTGATTTTTACCGAACTATATTGTTTAAAATATATTAAATACATTTCATATTTAAAACATATTGTGTATTCTAAGTTTTAGGAGTTCATAATTGAAATTAATTGTAATAAAATGCTTTTAAATCCATAATGTATAAACCTATTCAAAGATTATCCAGTTGTGTTTGTTGGAAATGTGTTGCAACAAAATAAATACATTTATCTTAATAAAAAAAATCTTTACAATTTAAAAAAAAACTGTAAACTGATGATGACACACAAATGGTGATGCACAGGAGTTTTCTTTAGTATAAAGTGTAGTTTCACTTGAATCTGGGATTTCTTTCAAATAGACAAAGCCCAGGTAAGATGCAAACAGGCCTGAAATTGTACAACATATTTAGCTATTTAACTAAAATCATATCTTCCCAAATATCACTAAATGCTATCTCCATATATACTGAAGCCTTGTCTGCTTAGTTGGCCATGAGTGCACCCACGATGCCCATTAAAGCTCTGCTGTAGTTAAGCAGCTTTACTTTTGAACATATACATTCAAATTTATCGCACACGAGGAGAGCGACTGCTCTGAAGTATCATAAAGCTTTAGCACATCAAGCAGACGTAGGCGTGGAGGGTTTAAAGTTACAGAGACCTCAGAGGTCAGCAACCGAAGACATGGAGTGAAGCAAGGCTTTGAAACATGCCATCAGCCCAATAACGAGAGATGCACG
>NW_015777157.1:0-948 GCF_001515625.1 Sinocyclocheilus rhinocerous | reverse complement strand
AGAGAGAGAGAGGAGAAAAAAAAAATAGTTACGTGAAAGTTTCTTTTCTTCTGTATTCAGCCTTCTTGATTTGAAGTATTAACCGCCTGTATCCTTTAGGTTGCGGATGAAATTCACCACCTCAGCTGGGCTCTCAAATGTGCGGTCTTGCCCTGCGTGAGTGACTTGTAGCTTCGCAGGGAAGACTGTTCCATATCGGATGTCCATGGCTTTAAGCTGTTGCTTCACTTTATTCACTTTATTAAGTATTTTCATATTTTCAGATGTGTCTCTGGCGATATCTTAAAAAAAACGTATCTTTGCATTCATCGTATGTTACCTTGCCTTTAGCCTACATGATTTGTAGCACTTTGTCTTTGTCTTTTGAATTCAAGAAGCGCATAATAAGTGTTCTGGAAGCATTTTGGTCTCGACAGTGAGCTCTTTCGATAGTTATCCCAATACCTCAGGCAGCCATCTCTCAAGGAATCCCACCATTTCTTTGCCCTCCGCGCCCTCAGGGAGACTGACAAGACGCACATTATTGAGATGACCTCGATTTTCCTGATCTTCCAGTTTAACTCCCAGAAGTTTCACCTGTTGCTGAAGATTGTCTACAGTATTTATCAGTACGGACACGATCAGGTGCACGTTCTGTGCCACTAATACGTCATTCCGCCGTAGACAGTCTGTTTGAAAATTCCTTGACTTCTTGTTTAACCCCCTGTATGGCTGAAAGGATTCCTGTAAATTTGACTGAAAAGTCTTCTCTCATACTTGCGATTGCACTCATAATGTTGCTCTATTGATTTTTGTCAGTATTTGCGCTGGCTTCTTTCGCCTCTTGTGTCATACTAGATTGGTGATTATCAAACTCAGCATTGGCGTCATCTTGATTTCCGTGTTTTTTCTTTGTTGTACACAATGTCATTTTGTCGTGATGTTGTTTACAGTGATTTATATGTATTT
>NW_015777156.1:0-948 GCF_001515625.1 Sinocyclocheilus rhinocerous | reverse complement strand
AAAATAATGCTTTAGATTGAGCTCTTACGCCTTAACATTAGTTCACTTTCATTAGGTAAATAATTTTTACATTTTTAATACATTAATTTTCAAAACTTCATGCAATATTAGTAATGTAAAACATTTAATTGCTGAATAAAGGCAGTCAGTATTGTCCATTATTAGTTCGTGGTATCTAACGGATTAACTAGTTAACAAACAGAACATTAACAGGTTACAGTGAGGTCTGGATTATTACTAATAATGCCTTAAAACCAGATTGCTCATTGTTCATGTTACATTAGATGCCAGAACTAAACTACCGCTCATGTTGAAATGTTGTCACATTGTAGTTTCACACTGAACTCATATTACCAATAATTAATATAACTTGAATTTGATGATGGTGATGGAGAGTATAAATATTCCATGTGGATTATAATCTGATGAAAACTGCATGTAAAATAATTACAAACAATCATCTGACGACTGTTTCCTCTGCAGACGCACAAACGCAGGACAGATGAAGAATCAGAAAGAACTGAAGAGCTGAAAATCATGAACGTTTGCGTCGCATCGAAGGCAGAGCCGGAACCGAACGCTGGACACGCGTGACATCAGCGTGATGATGCACTACAGCTTTAGCAAATCTTATATTTTATTAACAAAAAAAAAAACAGATTCATTATATAGTGACACTCATTAGACAAGAATACAGGAGCAAATGAAATAAAAACAGTAAATCATCCTTCTTGCATTGCTTATAAAAATACAAAACGAAAGGCCTTGGTTTAAAGCATCACATTATACAGAAGCAGCCGATCAGAGATGAGCTCTGGCCGATGTAGTGACGTCCCTCCACGTTAATGAAGTGTTTTACTCTCGTTATATAACACAAACATGAATACGGAGTGTCAGTGGAAGCGATGCGCAGCGCTTTGTTTTTCACCATGTTGAACTTGCAGACGA
>NW_015777155.1:0-948 GCF_001515625.1 Sinocyclocheilus rhinocerous | reverse complement strand
GCAGAAAAAGACCCTGCATTCATCCTCCAGCCAGCATCCATCTTGGTCAGCTTCCCAAAATCTCACTCCACACCGCCAGCAAATCAACGAACCAGGGAAACCCTCTTTCAGTAAATGTCGCCACAGAAAGGAATCCACAACACAAGGAGCGCATGTATTACCTCCAGATCCTTGCTGAACTGGAGTTGCATATTTTGCTAGAAACTTAAAATTCCATAATTTCAGTCTCTTCTAAGTCATTCTTTTCTTGCTTTATTTCTTTCAGCAATGTGTGTTCATGTGTTAGATTAGTTTAAGTGTCTTATATTTGTCCAATAAAGTCTTGTTTGTTTTTAAAGAGAAGTATCTTGTGCTTACAAGTTAATGGCTTTGGATATGCTTCTTTCTTTAGATATTAATATTTGTTGCAGCGTTGATTGTTATGGTCTGCTTAATTAATTGCTGGCCGATTAATTTGATCAGCTGTAAAACAGTGATTCTCTCAAAATTCCCTAAAATATCATTATTAATTCCCTTTGAGCCAAATTTACCTGTTTCCCTTACACATTTTACTCTGCAATTGTCAAAGTACACCCAATTGCAAATCCTCCAGATTGAGACCGATTACAGCTGAGCATTAATGCAAATTGTGCTCTTGGCATTCAGTAAAGATAACATCACTTCCTATCTGGAGCAGGCATTTGAAATTTGCAGAAGAAACAGAACATGGGAGGATATAAGGCAGTGCACTGTCCTGCAAATCAATTCAAGTGCACGGGCATAATATTTTCGCAGGGTTTCTTGCTGTTGACTTTGCCATCCTCGAGCCGACTCCTGAGGGAAACCTGCGGAAAAATGTTTTACGCCTTGCGTTTGGTTTTGGTTAAACTTTTTTCTATCTATATTTCTAGTAGTGCTGTCAAACGATTATCGGATCCAAAATAAATGTGTTTGTTTACATATGTGTGT
>NW_015777154.1:0-948 GCF_001515625.1 Sinocyclocheilus rhinocerous | reverse complement strand
TTTTTGGCTTTTTCAAAAATCACAGATATAGATTTTTATATATTAACATTTTGTGGCAGTACAGTATTTAACTGTTGTTAGAAAACCTTGGCTTTCCTCCTCCGCAACATTGACATTACATGTAGTTACATCATGTTTGGCAGAGGCGTAGCATGTCGCATCTTGTTTAGCAGATGTGTAACATGTCACATTAATTTTTTTCCCTTAGATTTTTGGTAAATAATCAGTACTCATGCTTCAAAGGGAACAAGGCATACATTTTTATTTTATCGCTTTATTTTTTTTTTTCCTGAGGTCATTGGGTTTCCCTCTCTCTGACCCTTCGAACAGGCATTGCGTTCTTACTGCTGTAATTTAAATCCCTTATATAAATGTACTATGCACATGTGAAACAAGTAGCAATGCTTACAAGTTACTATACCACTGCCTCCAAAATATTTTACTACGAGTTGCAAACAGAATCATTGACATGTAAATGGAGACAGTCATTTCTGATTGCTAATTTTTTGTCAGCTTAGTTTAAGTTGTCGTTTTGGACAGGGGAGTAACTTTTGAGTTCAGAAAGTTACAGTGTGTTTTCATAGTACAATAAACTCTTTTGAAATAAAAAATCAAGAACAGAAATAGATTTTTCATGATATGAATTTGTAAATGTTTTTAATGCACTGTAATCAATTCAAGTAAACTTAATTTTTCCTCATCCTTAAACAAAGAAACATGGGTGTGATTCAAAGCAGAGGATGATGAAACGGGTTGATATATACCTACGACCCTGACTTCACCTCTCTCAGCACAGTTATGATGATGCTACTCTGTGATTGGTCAGCCCTACAGTGTCTGTAAGGGGAACACAATCTACATGACCAGCAAATGCAGCAGTTTGCAGTGGAGGCAACAAGACCCATAATGATGATTAACCAAAAATAAATAAATAAATAAAATAAATAA
>NW_015777153.1:0-948 GCF_001515625.1 Sinocyclocheilus rhinocerous | reverse complement strand
TTCTACTGAAGAAACAAAGTCACCTACATCTTGGATGCCCTGGGCAGATAAACATCACATTTTCATTTTTGGGTGAACTATCCCAGTTTAAAGTATCAAAAAGTCCTGAAAGAAATCATAAAAATTGTTCTGAAGTCTTTGGAACAACATGAGTAAACCGCTTCACCCCTAGCACATACGTTTGTTTTTTGAGCTAGCCTTTGTGCAGAGTAATTCACATTATTTTTTAGCTCTGACATCAAGGGCACAATTATACAAGAAACTCTTGTGATTTGTGAAGTTTGTGCATCTGACGTCAGTTACACTTTATTTAGAAACTGAAAAGAACAGATCATCCTCTAACAACAGATTTCAAAACTTTTGTCAGCTGACCCCCTTTGAACTGAATTATTTACTGTTAATATTTCAATAATTTAACAACACATTTGCATGTTTTTAGTTCTCTGATGCCAACATAAACAGGTAATATATCTTGTGTTTTTAGGAAGTGATTTATTTCGATTTTTGATTGTACGTTTTTATGATTTAATTCAGTATTAGCTTTGCATCACCTGACAAACCTCCTGCAGTTGCTTCATGAACCCCAGTTTGGGGAACTAATAATGCCCGATAATATTTTCAGACACATACAGGAATGTTAAAGCCCGATGTGCTACGACAGACCTTTAAGCAGTTCCTGTTTCATGTAATAGACAAAGCTGAAGCAGTAATCAATGCTGAACACTGGATCCAGGGAGAGAGATTGTTTATGCTTCATGAAGCGCCGCAGTAATTCAGTATTTAGACTCTGCTTGCAGACTTATTGATCACATTAAGGCAGTATCATTTCAATAATTACTTGACAGTTGTTTCCGTCCTCCAGCTCCCTGTCAATACACACTCAGTCACACTCAATGCATTTTGCATGTTTTTTTCTTGCTGCACAGATTTCTCAAACCTTTGTGAATT
>NW_015777152.1:0-948 GCF_001515625.1 Sinocyclocheilus rhinocerous | reverse complement strand
TGGGGATCAGCTGAGAGTCAGCTGATGCGAGCTTGACTAATGTGATCTGCCAGAACTAACGCTACACTTGATTGTTAGAGGGTTCATACAGCTAGATTGAGTTCAACTAAATTAAACAGAAAAAAACAGCAAGAGGTGAATCGCTCAAAGATTTTGGTCTGATGTTGTGTATATCAACCAGCAATTAAATGAAGCTCGTTTTTTTTAGCAGGGCTTGTACACAGTACAGTACTGTAGCTTTTAAGCTGATGTCATACTTTTTTTTTTTGTTCATGTCATACTTTTTTTCAGTATTTTTGTTTTGTTTTTCAGTTAAGATATGTAAACATCATTACAAGTTAAATTATCTGAAATTGAAAAGAGATACTATTAAGATACTATGACTTGTTTTTTTAGAAAATATATCTATAATTTCTTATCCCACTGGCAATTTTTATTTATTGATTTTAGCATGGGTGCAGGACAACCCTGTTATAAATATAACCAAATATAATGAGGCTTTGCTTAAAAAAAATGCTAGTTGGGAAATAAAATAAACTTTATTTTAGATGCATTGGACAGTCTTAAAATCTTACACAATTTTGCTTGTTTTAAGGATGTTTAGGGAAAAAAATCACCAAAAACCTGATTAGAATTTTTTTTGTGTGCATTTTTGTAAGGCACGCATTACCTAAAGAGTGAGTCTCTATGGTTGTACATGACATTTCAAATAAATGCTTCTCTTTACAGCGAGCTGATTTGGCAGTGTCTGCCATAACTATAACACCAGAGCGAGAGAACGTAGTGGACTTCAGCAAGCGCTACATGGACTACTCTGTAGGGATCCTACATCGCAAGCCCGAGGAGAAGATCAACATTTTTTCCTTGTTTGCCCCTTTTGACTTGGCTGTGTGGGCCTGTATCGCAGCTGCCATTCCTGTGGTGGGCGTTCTGATCTTCCTGCTGACA
>NW_015777151.1:0-944 GCF_001515625.1 Sinocyclocheilus rhinocerous | reverse complement strand
TTTGAGTATTTGGAGTGTTGAGCTCTGCTGGTATGTTTGAACTGGCGGGATTGAAGGTATTTACATAATTTATGGTTGAATGCAACTCCTTCACTGCCTCACAAAGAAATCTGACAATTAAACCCTCTTATAATAGCTATATTTCTTTAATATTTTGAGTCAAAAGTATATTCACACAAATGCGTTTTCTCTAACAGAAACATCGATTTTAAAACCCTCTTACATTTTGTGATTTTTTCATCCAAAAGACAGGTGTAAACTACGTTATCACAACAACACTGGGATGTCTACAGTAAAACAAGAGTCAGCTATATAAAAAAGATAGATCTAACCAAAAAGGTGAGCTGTGGAAAAGGGTAGCCTACTTTTAATACATTTTGGAAAGGGCAAGTTGTTTAAAATGTTGGAAAAGAATTCGATTAAATACATTTTTTTGATTGTTGTCCAAAAAGATGTTCTGGTAGGTATTTAGCCTAAAGTCTGCTTCTTCAATGGCTTTGTTTTAGTTTTTACATTTAGTTCAAAACCTTTATATATTGTTTGATGACAGGTTTTGTCATCTGTGTGACTACCTGCCCCTGCTATGGACATGAACAATTTATTTTACAATTTGAGAAACTTGTTTCTGCCGTTAGACGCAATTTAAGTCACTTAAAATATTAAATTTACAATATTTTAAATTTTAAAGGGCATAAAACATTCATTATATTAATCTGAAAACAAAAAAAATCTTGAAATGTTTCCAACCTTATTTGTAGGAATAAATATGAGATTCTCTCACGATCTTCATTCAGTAATATCCGTCAAATGAAGTTCAGAGTGGCCTCAGGAACCGCTCCATCATAAACAAAATACTTAGAAAATAAAATTTCTAACAAAATCATTACATAAAAACAATTTTAGTTTCTTTAAAGGGGTCATATGATGCGATTTCAATTTTTCCT
>NW_015777150.1:0-948 GCF_001515625.1 Sinocyclocheilus rhinocerous | reverse complement strand
CCTCTCAGGGAACCATGGTTACATGCGTAACCCGAGATGTTCCCCATCTAGGGAACTCGCGCTGCGTCCTCTAGTGTGCACTATGGTGAATGGAATGCCCACTCAGCCATGCCGCAGCGCATGCCTGTTCACCTGGTGAGAGAGCACCAAGGGAAGTTACAGACATACATGGAACCTTTCCTCAGAAAGGGGGTAAGCCACTGACGCCTGGGGCTACTAAAATAAGTTGGGGGAAAATGGGGAACCCAGCCAAACAGGAGGGACACTCCATAAACATAAAAAGTTAAGAACACAGCTATCCTCAGAAGGCTGTTACAATGAGCCAAAACAGCATGAAGGGCCCAGGGGGACCGCCCACTTAAAAACCCCATAGGAAGGGGGGGGCAGCCCACCCCTACTACCTGACTAAGCTTAAGGAGAAAAGGGAAGTTGACCATCTACTTAAAATCCTAACAGGGGAGGTGACTAGAAAAGGGCTCAGGGGGACTGCCTACTTGAAAAAACCCTGATAAGGGGGGCAGCCTGAACACTGAGAGTACTTGAAAAAAGCCCACATCACAAGGGAGAGACCGGACATCAGTCAATGGTTCGCCATGCAGCAAGCGAAACACATAAGAACATCATTAGTCCAGCCTCAGAGCCCGATGGGTCTAAAGTGGTCTAAAAGCATTAAGAAGTGTTAGAATCAGACCGCGGTTTAGAATAGGAACGCTTCTCATCCAACACCTTCCTGAGATCCGGACTGTGGATCCAGATCCGCAGCGGACTGCGCCTTCGCCTCCCCGAACTTCTCAAATACCGCCTCAACAGAAGTGCCGAAAAGACCAAAAGGCGAGAGCAGAGCATCAAGAAGAAAGGCTTTCTCCTTCCTCCCAATGTCTGTAAGATTTAACCACAAATGTCTCTCCGTAGCCACCATTGCTGCCTTCACACGCCCAATTGCAGCAG
>NW_015777149.1:0-948 GCF_001515625.1 Sinocyclocheilus rhinocerous | reverse complement strand
TAACGACGCGCCACTAGCTGTCTGCAAGTTTGAAAAAAAAAAATTACACGCCTTATTTCTTTCACGAGCCTCTCTGAGCAAAGTGCTACAGTGTATTTGCAAATAATATTAACTTGACATCTCAGAAATCTGCTAGTATGTTAAAGGTAAGTTATCATAGGTGTTTTCATATTAACTTCATACAAGTTAAAATAGTTAAATTGCAGACTCATTTACTTAGTCGTTAAAATGTTTTATAACTAAATATGTTTTATGCATAAAATGCTTTTTGTTGCACATAATAAATGATACTAAATTTAAAAAAAACTTAATTCGGTTCACAAAACCGGTGTGAAAGAATTCTTTCACGAATCGAATTGAATCAGTTACAGCAGTGACTAAGTTAAATGAATCATTCAGAGTGGATCTTTCAGATATAAATCGCAGACTGAAGAACGCAGACATTGAAATGTTTTAGTACTGCATTTGTTTAATACATTTACTGTTGAGATTCTCTTGTCTTGTTGCGCATTACAAACAACATTTTGTTTTGATTTGTAAACAAAACGTTTTTAATAAAATACTAAATCCAGTTCAAAACCGGTGTGAATAATTTCCTTCACGAATCGAATTGAATCAATTACAGCGGTTCTTGAGTTATCTGATTTAGTCAGAGTGCAACTTTCTGACATAAATCGCATAATGAAGATCTTGCAGACAATGTTTACTGTTGCGATGCACATTATAAATTACATTTTGTTTTCTGGAAGGTGCAGTTAAACGTCTCTCAGTGAAAAGGATGATCTTGAAGAGTTAACCAAGCACTGACAAACATGCCTCAACGGAAGAGAGCCCTTGTTCCCATTAATACAAGGAGAAGGGTTAAAGTTGATGAAGATTACTTCCCTTTCAACTCCCTACCGGTGGAATGTCAGCTCCATGTGCTCTCATTCCTCAGTGAGGTGGACA
>NW_015777148.1:0-942 GCF_001515625.1 Sinocyclocheilus rhinocerous | reverse complement strand
AGCTTGAACACAGAGTTCTCTATCTTGGGCTCCTGTGGTTCTGGTTCACTTTCATCGCTGGGTTGAGCCGCAGTGGCCTCCGGACGGATCCGCTTACAGGCCAGCAGCAGCGTGTCCGCCGGATCGGTACCTCTCTTCCTCTTCACCCGCAGAATAGTCGTGCTCGGGTCCATTTCGGGTATGCTGTGTCACCAAAGAGCGATTTAAGATGACAGACAAACAAGTACACGAGCCTGCCAATGACAACAACAACCTGCACTGTAGCTTTTCTTTCTTCCTTTTCACTCGTTTTTCTCCTTTGGCGGTTTTCTCTTCCGTGAACGTCACATTATGGAACAGTAGCGCCTCGCTGCGGCGTGGAGTTTCTTCAACGTTTATGTGCGTCCCCGTATTGTTACAATTAACCGCCTGCAGAGGTCGCGGTTTAATTGGGTTTAATTAAAGATTGGCGAAAAGAGGCCACTTGAAATCCTTGCATCAGCTACGGTTTTTGTTTATGGACTATGGATTTTAAAAACAACTTAGCTAAGCATAATATGTATTCTCTTCTTCAATTATATGGACTTTTCTGTCCCTTTGTAACATGCTTTAATTTAAATCCTAAGTAGGGCTATATGCCTAATAATAATTAAAAAATGTTAATAACATTTCATAACGACAGATTTTTTCATCATGATATACATTCTATTATATTTGATTTATAAAATCAAAATTAACCGACTGCTAATAGACTTAGCTAGCTAACCTTTCCCCCCAAAAGTTAGAGAAAATAATTACCATCAACTACAATAAAAAAAAAGAAAAAAAAGAAAGAATTCCCTTGGCTGAACAAGGCCATGACCAAATATTTATAACACTAAATTTTATAGTTTGATGAAACATACTTTCAAGAAATAGTCAAGCCTTAAAGGGGTCATATGATGCGATTTCAAGTTTTCCTTT
>NW_015777147.1:0-948 GCF_001515625.1 Sinocyclocheilus rhinocerous | reverse complement strand
GCGGTTCAGGTAGTAATTGTCTCCTTTTTTCCGACTGGGATGGTCCGGAGGAATGAGCAGACTGTCGAAGTTCTGCTCCACCGTCACCACCGGGCTGAGGTTGTCATGTACGGAGAAGAGCGGGTTTCCGGTGCGTCCAATGTAGGAGCGGTAGAAATGATCTTTGATGCGTTCTTTAATAAGCCACAAGGGGTGGTGCGGCCGGTTGTGAAGCTGGCTGCCAACTTTGGATAAGATTTTAGCTGTCACATTGGCCATGTCATCTCGCGGGTAGACATGGCTGAAAACTTCTATTGAGTCTTCACTAATCCGCGGCCGAGGAGCGGAGCCGTCCGTCGATAGACCCCTACAGGGGTAAAGTTTGTGGGACACGGCGAGGGAACGGGTCCATTGGCAGCTAGCTGACCAGTGACAGACTATGTGTTTGAGGAAAGTCTGGGAAATATTGTACAATGTCATAATAGCTGATCCATGAGTCTGTAAGAAAAGAGAGAAAAACGTTAGTTCTGTGAACTCTCTATTCAACTGTTTCAAAGTGAATAATAAACCATGCTAATTAGGAATGGGAAAGCATCAGAGTCAACCAGTTGTGCAACTAATTAAGTGAAGTCAACACGACATTTCTTTGCATTTATTTTAGGCATTTAAAGGTGAAGTGTGTAATTCTATTCGATATTAAAGAACTTTCTCTTGTCCAAACTGAATAAGCAGAGAAAACAATTAAATTAAAGTCATTTGTAGGTTAATTCTCCTGAAAAGAGTAAACATCAGTGATTTCAAAAATGTTTTGCCCTGTTTGTTTGAGCCTTCAACCAACTCGACACACAACAACTCAACCAATGGCGTGAGTTTGGGGCAGGACTATATGTTTGTCTGACCAATGGCAGGAGGGCTCAGAAAACATTTTGCAATTCCATTTGGTAACGCCAGTCATTTCACTTTTGATAA
>NW_015777146.1:0-948 GCF_001515625.1 Sinocyclocheilus rhinocerous | reverse complement strand
TCATATAAAGGAATTCTTGGCTAGTTTACACACAAGCACTCCTAAGCAAGACTCATTCGCTCTTGTGACAAGGTACAGTACCTGAATGAACACTGTGAAGATAATGATGACAATCGTGCCTGTGATGAACAGCTTCTTGCGACCAATGCTGTCTGGGAGAGTGAAGGCCAAGGCAAAGCACACAGCACCTCTCAGCCCACCATAGGCCAAACCAAACTGATCTTTGAAGTTGAAAGGAATTGTGCGGAAGCCTGTGTCTTTATGAATTTGAATCATTCACTCAACTGATTTGTTCAAACCACGAGCAACTGTGTGTTGTTCGAAGAAATGACAATAGACTGCTTTGATTGGAACTATTTCTGTTGGAAATGGGCAAACTGGCAATATTGTGTCAAACTAGGTTACAATTCATTTCTCGTGTGTTGAATTGTTGTGTAAAAACATTATCACACTTGAAATCATGCTGTTTCATGTAATATTGTTTAATTATAACCGATGACAATAAGGAAACGTCCGGCTTCTATTAAAAACTTCCTATTAATTGGGAATTCTTTCCACAAATGATCTCCCATGCCCAGGCCTCTCCATAGCAGAGCAAACAGCAGTGTAAAGAGGATGTAGCACCAGTTCCACTTGTGCTCTGTTGCTATAGTAACAACACCCAGAAAGAAAGGAAAGAAGAAGATCAGAGTTTCCGACCCACTTCCAACCATCTTAATGACATGCCGAACAGTGGTGCAGGAGCGCTGGGACACATTCTCCTCAACGTAATCAACGTTTTTAGGTCCCAACTGAAGACACATTTTTTTTCGTCTGGCCTTTGAAGTAAAGAAAATTTTACTTGGGAACCTTTTATAAAGTTTGTTTAAATGTTTGTTTATTTGTGTGTAAGTTATGTGTGTGTATTTTATTTTTATCCTTAATTTTGTGAAGCACTTTGGGCAACAA
>NW_015777145.1:0-946 GCF_001515625.1 Sinocyclocheilus rhinocerous | reverse complement strand
CCTATGGCCGCCCAGAGCTAAGACTGCAATTACACAATTATGGAGCGAGTCTTTCTCAAAATCTTATAATGTGAGTTAAAACAGAACAGAGGCAGCCGTGAGCTCCTTCATCCTGCTAATGAGAAGTTGATTTCACAGTGCAGTTGGTGTTTGTCGTGAGAGGTGGTTTATGAGCTAGATGGCATAATAATCTCTAATTATCTATTACCATCATCACAATCCAACCTATGACGCATAGGAAAATTTGTCCAGTAAAAGGTCATTATATTAACAATGGACGACTCCAGCTTCACACTTTCACAGTTCGGTGACTCATTCCTATAACTAGTTTAGTAACTGGAAGAAAGAAGCCAACTGTACTTGTTCTGTAAAATGGTTGTATAAAATCCTGTTTTAGATGTTCTCTCTTATTCATTTAATCAGGCACACCAGTTCTTTCCTATGTCACGTGGTTGATTTCTGCCATCTGAGTTGACGTTGGTGTAGGGAACCTGCAAAGGCAGCAGGCGATGATTTAAATAGTTTAAATATGACCCTATGCCCCATTTTCTAGATACCCTCCATCTTTCGCTCCTCTGTCTTCCCCCAGGCTTCACGTTAGAGAGACATTAATGTTTCAGTGTTAACTAACCTGTTGGAATAGCGGTGTAAATATTTCATTTTTCCAGTTCACTGCAGACTGTCGAGGAAGGAAGGTAGAAAAGAAGAAGAGTGCACTCAGCTCTGACTGTAACATATGTAAAGATAATCCTGCTCTCTCTCTCTCTCTCTCTCTCTCTCTCTCAAACACACATGCACTCACACATTGGTTGTAAAACTGTACCGCTTCATACCAGGACTGGACATAAAGGGATGGCCTTGAGCATTGTTACCTGTTTTACTCTGAATGGTAAATGCAGAAAACGTCTCGGTTACGTATGTATCCCTCGTTCCCTGATGGAGGGAA
>NW_015777144.1:0-948 GCF_001515625.1 Sinocyclocheilus rhinocerous | reverse complement strand
GAGTGTTCCAGACACAGGGAATCTCAGGAGGTCACCTTGGTCATCACTGGTCTGGCTGATTGCTCCGTCATGCACCTGTGCTCTCCCTCTGAGTTCATTTGGGGACAAAAAATTCTAATTGCACAGACAGGGCTGAGCCAATGGTCCGGATAACATCAACTTAGGAGGACGCTGTCCAATCACAACATGATACATTTACCATGAGCTAATGTTTGGATCTGTCAAATGCAGATTATGTCCTTTGCCAGACAACATGAGCTCATAGAGGCATCTAAATCTGCAAAATATCTTCATATTTGCCCTTGACTGAAGGGGAATCTGAACACTGTGTTTAAAGGACACAGTAATATTTCACCCCAAAATGAAAATGTGTTGCTTAAATCATTTTTATATTGTTTTTTAAGTTCAAGTTCGTGCCTCACATGACCATGGTGCTACATATAGATCAGTGGTCTGCTGAAGGAACTGATGAACTTCTATGGTGCTTTTGAAATCAGTTTGATGCTTGAAGGCCTCTGTAACATCTGTCTTTATAGTCACCTCTAGCCAGGACACGTTTTGTCAGAAACATCTTGTTTAAGGACTGGAGAACAGACCAAACCTTGAAGTTATCTGCAGCGTCCATGTCAAGAGTATTTTGAAATATTGAAATGAACTCTGAGACTCTGAGCATGATTAATCAACCCAGGATGTGATGTGAAGGATAGCAGATTGTTCCCAGCATTCAAAGTGAGCATTGCATTTAAGGACAAAAGCACATGAAAGTCCCTGTTGAAGGAACTACATTAAGAGATTTTTGAAGGAAAGGCTTGAAGGGGAAAAAAATCAGATCTATGTGGGGGTGTGGAGTAGAAGACTTGTACAGATATTTCAAAAATTTGGCGACATATGGAGATCTGATCTGTGGTAATGCATTTTCTATTAGGTTAGGGCAGTGGTTCTCAACCC
>NW_015777143.1:0-948 GCF_001515625.1 Sinocyclocheilus rhinocerous | reverse complement strand
TTTTACCAGAGCACAAACTCTTGAAGTTGTTCCTGAAAGACTATATCATGGTGGTGGGAACGGACACGCTGACACAGGAAGTGCCCTATCTGGGAGGCAAAACTGAACTGGCGTTCTTTGTAGAGGGTCTTCGCTTCCCTGATAAAGACTTTGATGGGCTCGTCACCATCAACCTCAGTCTACTAGAGCCCTGTGGCAAGGTTAGTGAAAGAGACGACTCCCTGATCTCTCACGCAAACTATAGGACATCAGACTTTGTTCTTTTACTTACTGCAAGAACTACTTCAGTCTTGTAATAAAAGTTACACTCTAAAACTCTTCCATAAAATGACTAAAACTGAATTTTAAAAAAGTGTTTTTGGGGGGAGGGGTAATATAATTCTTTAATAACTGCTAAATACTAATTCTTTTCTTAAAGGGTTTCCCTGAAACGCCCATCTTCACCGATACAGTTGTATTTCATGTTTCACCCTGGATCATGACCCCAAACACCCTCAAACCTGTGGAGGTGTATGTGTGCAGGTGATTCAGTCCAAGCTTTCTTTAACCCTTCATATATCATTTAACAAATAATGCCATTTTCCAGAAATAGATACAGAGATTTCCAAGTATTTTTTTGCTACTCACTCTTTCATGTTGTAAGTCATTTGGATTAATGATTTACTTTTACTTTTGTCTTTCTGGCAGCACAAATGATAACTACACCTTCCTGAAGAGCATAAAGAACCTGGTGGACAAGTGTGGCTACAAACTGAAAATATGTCATGAGTACATGAACCGAGGTGACCGCTGGATACAGGTCAGCGAAATCAATCAATCCATTCAATCAATAAAATGAATAAAAATTAGATCAGTCAGTCAATAAAAAGTAAATCTTTTCAAAGAAAACTTTTATTCAGAAAGGATTAGGGATGTAACGATTAACTGCGAGCCGGTTGAAAATCGATT
>NW_015777142.1:0-948 GCF_001515625.1 Sinocyclocheilus rhinocerous | reverse complement strand
TGGATTTACTGCTGAATCTCAGGCTTGTTAATTAATAACATCTTTTAATGATTCACTTTTTTGGTCCCTCAGATCTAAACAAACAGATCCTCCCATCAAATCCCAAAATACAAATGGTTTAAAATCCTCTTTACATGCATGAGAGTTTAGGGCTGAAATGCACGTACCAAACCACGTACACAACCCTTAAAGAATAACCAATGTTCTTTTATTACTAAAAACAAATCGATAAAACCTGCACAGACTGAATTTAAAATGTTTCTACGATCCTGAGGTAGTGAGATGAATGTTTAAGGTACCTTTGTTGCATAGTGGACTTCTGAAATAAGGTGGCAAAGTGTCCTCTCTGTGTTTCAGGTTTTCAGTGCAATGTGAAACTATATTCCAAATGCAATTATTTTATATTATATACAGTACACAATACATTTTTATCATCTATATACAGTATACAATAATTATATACATCTATTCAAATACAATTAATTAAAAATCTATCTATCTATCAAATGTATGTGTAGATATTTATGTTTATTTTTATTTTACTTAACAGAGACAATTGACAATACATATATTCTAACAATATTACACTTTTATAAAAAATAAAAAAAATACAAAAGCTGTCACTGTGGCAGTAATCTTTCAAAAGGTATAATATGGTTCCATTTAGGTAATCATATTAATATACATCTTTTAGGGCAAAATAAGGTACAAAGGTGTACCTTTTGAAGGAGTACAGCCTCTGTTACATATTTTGAACTACTTTTTCTTAAGGTGTAGAATAAAAGCTAAATTTCAGCTAGAGAGTCAATGCAGTGATCACAGTACGGGCCCTGGAGAACTTTGCATTAAAATGATAAGGTTTATAATAAGACTAACGCACATATTTTTCAAAGAGCATTAAAAACAAGCTAAACATATTCACTATACACAGCAATTAGATATCGCTAT
>NW_015777141.1:0-948 GCF_001515625.1 Sinocyclocheilus rhinocerous | reverse complement strand
GTAGATGCTTTGGAATGATTTTAGTTTTGCAAAAGGGTTAGCTTGCTTGTTCCACCGTTTGCAATAAATTTGTTATTTTAGTCCTTTTTATATCCATCGATTAGCCATGTACAGCTTTCAAAACAATAAATAATACAGACATTTCTGATTGGTCCTTTAGATAAAAAAAATATATGGAAAGCTCACACTTTTTGTTGATGTTAAGTTTGTTTTCGGCCACTGAAATACACTTTGGACTGCAGAAATTGAACCCACAAATACACCTTCCCACGAGGTGCCTAGAAAGAATTAACACTAGCGATCAGTGAAAACATGATAAAACTGAAGTGAAAGTGATGAAAAGCCTTCACATCGTGGAGCACAGAAGTCAAAACCTCTGCTTTAGCTTTATATGAACATGATCCACACACACGTCGAGTCATTATTTACATCAGTAATTGACAAGCCACGCTGATTGAAAAACAAAAAGTGAAAAACGTGTGATGCATAGAATGACAAGAAAAAAAAAATCAGTGATAATCATTTTGTCTTCGTCCCAGAAACCATCTGTTTTGGAGTTCTTTTGAAGTGCAAGACACAGACTGTAGTCTCAGGTGTTTGTGTGTGTGTGCGCGCATGGTTTTTAATCATCTACAAATGGCAAAAGGATGCTGGCACGTTCCCCTTTTGAAGGAGGAGAAATCCAGCGCCACAGGTTTCACTCTTCAGAAGAGCACATCACAGTTCAGGTCCTCAAGCAGAAAGAGGTCTGTTTTCTTCCTCTTGACTGATCTCTCTCTCAGAGCTGTGTGTATGGAGAGAGCGCTGTGCCTCAGGCTGCCTGTAGGGGGCCCGCCGCTCCTGGCAGACGCTCACTGAGCACGCTCAGAACAGGGCTTTGGCTCCTTGGTTCTCAAACTCAGACCAGGCATCGCTCAGCTCCATGAAGATCATTTTAGCGTACTGCTC
>NW_015777140.1:0-948 GCF_001515625.1 Sinocyclocheilus rhinocerous | reverse complement strand
GGAATCAAACTCGGGTCGCCGTGAGCGCAGTTGCGCTGTATGTCGCAACTAACCACGAGGCTATTGGCGCCGACATAAGAACAATTTTTTTAACAAGAGCACAGTTTTTAAATTTTTTTACTCTTTTTAACAGGAAATGGGTCGTCATGATGATTTGTGGTCATTGTTTTATATGCTGGTGGAGTTTACTGTTGGACAATTACCATGGCGTAAGATAAAAGATAAGGTAAGACACTTGTATCACACTCCCATTAGCCAGTCACTATGAACATAATGGAACTGAAATGAGTGAATTAATCCTCATTGTTTTAAGAGCTTTTGTTTTAAATATTTAAAGCTTTCAGGGTTGTTTTTGCTGTTAATTGTGTCCGTAATGTGCATCTGATGAACAGGAGCAGGTGGGACAGATTAAAGAGCGCTACGAGCACAGGATGCTGTTGAAACATATGCCTGCTGAGTTTCATATCTTCTATGACCATGTGCTGGATTTAGATTACTACACCAAACCTGATTATCAGGTAAACCATTCATTTTTCAACAAGAATGAATTAACTTAATCAAAAGTGACAAAGACATGTTTAATATTATAAAAAAGTTTTATTTCAAATAAATGCTGTTTTACAATATAATAAAACAGAAAACAGCTATTTTAAATTGCAATTATGTCACAATATCACTGTTTTTACTGTCTTATAATCAAATAAATGAAACCTTGTTGTGCATAAAAGACTTTTAGAAACATTAAAAAATTAAACAGACCATGAACTTTTGAACTTTATATATAAATAATTTTTTTATGCAACTATTTTGAGTGAAAAATGTATTTACTTCTTCCTTTCTCTGGTCTAGTTGCTAATGTCAGTATTTGAGAACAGCATGAAAGAGAGGGTGATAACAGAAAACGAGCCTTATGACTGGGAAAAATCTGGAACAGATACGGCCCTCCCC
>NW_015777139.1:0-948 GCF_001515625.1 Sinocyclocheilus rhinocerous | reverse complement strand
TCTGCTCTCCATCAACGGACTCTTTGATCCCGTATGTCTCCACATCTTCACATGTGATTTCATCAAAGAAGATTTATAAAAATAACACCAACGTCTCCTTATCCTTCACTTTAATTCTCTTGTTCTTCTGTGTGTGTTTAGTTGGAGACCCTGGACAATCTCACTCCAAAGCAGGTGGCTGGACTGATGGTTGACGATCTACCTGGTCTTCCAGAGAAGGAAGTCGTCATCAATACAGTGTTTGATCATCTGCTTGTGTCTCCTGTGGAGCGAGGACTTCCTGATGTTCTTCAAAACCTGCTCTCAATCTCACGGATGGTAAAATTTACACATTTGTTCTCAATGTCTCTCCATCAAACCCTACTCTGATGCCTCAGGGTTTCGTCTTTACATGTGGATTGTCTTAAATGAGATTTAAAGTAAATATGCAGTGGTCAAATAAGTGTGTTTGATGAATCATATGCGTGACAACAGCACTGAAGCTTGTTTGTGTTTCTACAGACCATTATTCCGTGCAGCTCCTACATATTGATGTAAGTGTATTTGGTACATGATATTGAGTCTCTGGCGTCTCTTGCACTGAGATCTGCTGTAATTCTGTGGTTCTTTCTCAGATTCCAGAGGCTGTTTCAGGCTTTACCTTCCCTGCCGACAGAGATGGAGACTGTGGTCTTCCACACAACTGGAGAACTCAAGCAGAATGGAGCAAGAGGTCATTCTTGATCTTCCTCATCTATCACTGTCGACTCCTCTAGAAGATTAGCATGTTTCTCATTACTTCTGCTGGAATTAATGAATTAATGTTTGTCTTATTTTCAGACTGCTCACTTCCTGAACCTCCAACAGTAAGAGTTTGTTTTTAGCATCAGTTCTGTCTCCATCTTGTTCAGTCCTACACAGTTCCTCACTATGATTCACTGTTTAAAACTTTTTCATTAAACTCAAAAC
>NW_015777138.1:0-948 GCF_001515625.1 Sinocyclocheilus rhinocerous | reverse complement strand
TGAGCAAGTGATGTAATGCTACATTTCTCCAAATCTGTTCTGACATCATCTTGGATGACCTGAAGGTGAGTACATTTTTTGCAAACTTTCATTTTTGGTTATTCCTTTCAATAAAATTCATCCCACAGCATTTATGTTCTGTGGTAATCAGCAACATGTGATAGCTAAACTTATTTTATATTTAACCCAGAATATGCTGATGTTGTTGTTGAAGCACAAACCAAGTATAACAGGCTTGTAACTCTGCCAGTGGCCTGTTTGGAAGGCTGTGATTGGCTGTTCTTGGATCAGCTCTCCATCAATGAATGGTCCCCATGTCTCAAAGACCTCCAGGAAACGGAAGGGGTTGATGATCTTAGAACCTTCAAAAGCACAGAATTAGGGTATTGTCTGATATATGTGTTTATTGCCAGCTGCATCATTCTGCAGTCAGAAATTTTATTAATTGTTTACTAAATTATATATTTGGCTGTTGTCCCAGATAACCATATATCACTCTGTATGCTTCTTTGTTCACATAATAAAATAATTAATAATTTTTATCATTCATCTTATGTATTAATTTTATTTATTTATTTTTATTCATTTTTTAGTAGTAATTTAGTAGTAAGGTTATGCTTTTGGCATTTTTATTAGTATTTTTTATATTTCTCTTTAGCTTGAATTTACTTTTATTTCAAATCATTTGAGTATTATTGAGATACTATTATAGTTTTTGGTAATATTTTGAATTTGTTTTTATTTTTATTATTTTTTAATTTTTATTTAGTCAAAATTTAAGTTAGTAAATTTGTTGTGTTTTTGTCATTTTTATTATTATTTTAAATATGTCTATAGTTTTTAACACATTT
The DNA here is from genome assembly GCF_001515625.1 of Sinocyclocheilus rhinocerous. Lineage (NCBI taxonomy): Eukaryota > Metazoa > Chordata > Actinopteri > Cypriniformes > Cyprinidae > Sinocyclocheilus > Sinocyclocheilus rhinocerous. The sequence continues at coordinate 97 of NW_015777138.1, read as the reverse complement.
TTATTTTAGTTATTCTAGTACATCAAGTATTTATTAATTTCCATCTAATATTTAAATTGTATTTTACTTACAATTAGAATTAATTGATTCAATTTTT
>NW_015777137.1:0-948 GCF_001515625.1 Sinocyclocheilus rhinocerous | reverse complement strand
ATATTAGATCTTTAATTGTGCATTCAATTATCACTTCAATTGCTCACTTCAAGTTAATCAATGTTTAAAAACATTAAGAATTAAATAGTCTATTATCCATAATAATACATGAATATCTGTTTTTCTTACTGCACATTATAATGTTTTGATGCCTAAATTCACAAATAGCATTTAAAATAATTTTTATCTCTAATTTGTTTAGACAGTATTGTATAGAATTTTATGTCAGCAATTTATTGCTTATAAGCCGTAACATATAACTAGTTATAGGCTTATTGGCATTGGATATTATGCCTAATTTTAATATGAGTAAAAAATGTAATTTTTATTGTTTAATTTGAAGCATTTCTTAATGTTTAATATGCATAAGTAGGCCATAAGCAGTTTAATGAGCTCAAAAGTGGCTCTATTTGTTAGAGCATCTGACAGAGCAAAATCATCTCAAACAATGGCCTGAGTTTGGGGAAGGATTTCCTGTTTAACAGCCAATGGCAGATGGGGGGAGTGTTTGGGGAAACCTTTTTGCTAGCAATCATCATCTCTGCAATTTGGTGCTGTTAGTGGCTCAGAAATAACACACTGTACCACAAACTCCATGTTTTTTTCTAGAAGTACCTTCCTGCAATTAATGCATTTAAAATAATTTTGGGTAAGTACAATGAAATCGAACATTTACGTTGTGCCATTAAATATTTAAATGATGAAATACTCTAAGAAAAATATATTACAAGCATTTAAATTTGCCATTTGTGTGTAGGAGACAGCTGCGGAATGTCTAGAGGTGGTGGCCCATGATCTCGGAATGCTATAATAAGTTCTCCGTCTCAGAGCTGATTTTGTTAAAAGCCACTTTGTTTCCACGAGAGTGGCATCGCTTATCTCCAGCCATCTCCGCCATACTCACATGCCTCTGCAGCTAAACAGTCTAGATTGCTCTCAAGTTCAATT
>NW_015777136.1:0-948 GCF_001515625.1 Sinocyclocheilus rhinocerous | reverse complement strand
AAAATGCTTAGAAACTTAAAATGCTTAGTCAACTTCAGATTGGTTACTGCAGGAACATGAACAAATGATTAATAAATAATTTATAAAGATTTATATATAGGGTGAATTTAGGTCATCTGTAATACTTTTTGCTATTGAGATGACTGCTCATAAAGGTAGGCCTACTAATGATTAGTAAACATTTATAAACTAGTTATACATTTACAATTGATGAATAGTTATATCTTTAGTTATATCTCCACTTTAGATTGGGTGCTGCAAAAACATGAACAAATATTTAATAAATGATTAAAGATGTGAAAATAGTCTACACAACAAGGTCTACACAACAAACGGAGACTACATATATGATTTAAAGACTGTGATTCTGAGGTAATTAATAATTTGTTAAGATGAATAGGTGCTTAAAATGACTAATTAGGCTAATTTTTCCACAACAATTGTAATTGTAAAAAAGAGCATTATGAACTGAAGTTTAATGACATTTGCTAGCATTCAAAAGTACATTAACAAATAAACTCATTGTAATCATTGAATAAGTTCTGTTAAAATAATTTGTAGATTTTTAAAAAGTGCATGATCGTATGAATTGAACGTTTTATGGCATTTGTAAATGTTAACTAATGATCTGTTAAGCATTATATAAAGTCTGTTAATAATTTATTAATTAAGCTTTTAATCATTGTAAGCCATCTGTCAAAATCATTTGATCAAAATCATTTTTAAAAGTGCATGACCACATGAATTGAAAGTTGAATGACATTTGTAAGCATTTTAATTTGCATGAAATAATGATCTGTTAATCATAAGGTAATGTTTAAAAAGTACATTAGTAAACATTACATTATCTCATATTTCTAACTATGTGAATATATATTAACTAATGATCTGTTACGCATTATCTAATGTTTGTTAATGATTTATTAATGAAAGTTATTATAAAGTGTT
>NW_015777135.1:0-948 GCF_001515625.1 Sinocyclocheilus rhinocerous | reverse complement strand
ATTCACAGAAAATGGCTTACTTCCGCGTTGAAAAATAAGGTGGATTGAACCTATAGACAAAAAATTAAAAAACATTGTGTATTTTGCGGAGTATCATATTTTGTACATCAGGCTTTTATTTGGTGCATTTTGCTGATATTTAGATGGCCAAAAAAATAAGATAAAATAAATAATTAAGAAAATAAATGAGATCTTTATAACAGTATAGCAGACTACTTGCATAAATTTCACATAAATATCAGTTGTCACCTTATATCTCCCAATAATATGTCTTCGTAAGATGGTATAGTTTTATGATCAGAGCTCTGTAGTTTCAAAACATATAACACAATGCAATACAATGATGACTGAGAGATGAACATGATGAATTCCTCAAAAGCCTGATGATCATATTTGATAATTTTGATAATCAGTAAATGTTTTTGTAAACCAAAAAATGTGAACCAAGTGAAGCAAGACCTGAAGGTGGTGTTTTTAAAATGACAGTAAAAGGCCTTTTATTTGCTAAAAAAAACTATCAATAAGATGACAGAAGGCGTGTAGTAGAATGTGTACAGCAGGTTTTAACAACATTTTGATCATGTTGATAATCAGAGGCCTTAGAAAATTGTGTATCAAATATGATACAGTAGGCTTTATAGAGAAAATTATGCTTTTTGCCTTTTTAGGGTTTAAACAGTACCAGTCCCTACAAATTCTTCAAAACAACTCTTTCTGTGTAGAAGAAAAGATAACTTTTCCTATTAAGGAACTATGGTGGATTATATAAACGTTTTACATTTGGAATAAATTATGTTTGTAAATACTTGTAAAAACCTGAGCATCATACTCACCATTTTCCCTGAGGCTTGAAAGGTCTTCACAAGAGACGCTCCTTCAATTCTGAAGATGTAAACCTAAAACATGGATGACAATGTAGTTTTGGAATGTCAAAGTGAGTGTAATGTA
>NW_015777134.1:0-947 GCF_001515625.1 Sinocyclocheilus rhinocerous | reverse complement strand
TCCCCCAAAGTCCACGGTATAGTTCGAACACTGTATATATATATTTTTTTATTTAAATGTATTATATTTTACGTTTTAATTTAAAAACAAGCCCCTCAGCAAGAGTGCCTAAAATGCATTAACTGGAAAAGTATATTTGATTTGCATTACTTTATTAACTGCCGCTGTTGTGCATTAAGAACATTCAAAACAGTCCTATAAAAACAAACTGGTGTTATTATTTGCTGGTGTTAATAAAAGAAACACTTTCTAAAGATAAAAAAAGACCAAAAAATGCAATCAAATTAAACCGTCTCTCAATCTTTACACCATTTTAGAATTTACTTTTAGAAACATTGGCTTGGACAAAGTGTCAGGCTCCAGGCTCCTGCGGTGTGCACGGGACAGTAATCCAGCAGCAGAAAACACTCGCAGCTATTGCTTAGCCTATTTCAAAGATTCTCGAACTTGCAAATCATCAAGGGGCGCTCTGGGTTGAGCGAGCAACGCTGAGCGTATTGAGCGAGTGGAGCAGAATTTTCAGAGGCGCTCTCCGCTCCACGAGAAATATTACCGCTCCGCTTCGCTCACATGCTCTGCCCATCACTAGGATTGACCCCCTGGGTGAGGAGAAGTATCCGAACTGCTGATAGATCCATGTTATGGTCTGTTCTTCAGTCACAACTGGTTAGCCGCAGAGATGAAACAAAGTGGATTTATTTGCAGTAGTCTTTCTCATTAAACACACTCCAAATAAAACTCAGGGTAACACTTTATAATAACTTTCATTAATAAATCATTTACAAACATTATATAATTCCTAACAGATCATTAGTTAATATAAATTCACATAGCTAGAAATGTACTTATTAAACATTACCTAATTATTAACAGATCATTATTTAATGTAATATGAAATGCTAACAAATGTCATTAAACTTTCAATTCATATGATCATGCACTTTTTA
>NW_015777133.1:0-947 GCF_001515625.1 Sinocyclocheilus rhinocerous | reverse complement strand
GCTACCTTAGGATTTTTGTATTTTTTGGGGGGGGGGCATTTTGTGAAACTATATATCAAAGGAAGACTGTATCAAGAAATCATATTCTTAATAATATGCTTAATAAGTATCTTAGTCTTGTTTTCCAGGAAAAATAATTTGTTGCAATCTGCCAGAGAAAACACATTAATATTCAAGATTCTGAAACAACCTTTATATACTGTATTTCATACTTTTTCTGAACAGGTTAGTATATCTTTTTATAAGATATTTTTCCTCACAATCAAGATAAAATATGCTAGAAGTAAGATTCTTTTCTCCCAATATAAGCCTTATCAATAAGTCATTGATTTTTAGTACTTCACTTTTTGTTATCAAGAGGAGTGCTTCTCATTGTCTTGTTAGAATCACTGTCATTTTTTATTACAATATAGGAAATCACCGCCATGGATGAAAAGTAATTGTAATTCTATGGGCCGCTGTGTAGAAAACATCCTTCACCAGCTGATTATTTGGATATTGTGGCAAGGATGTGATTCATCTTCTGTAATATTACAGTCTGAAATGCATAAATGGCACACAGTGAGGTTATAAACCATAATTATGCTTCTATCAGAGGCACTCAGATGTAATATTTCTGAAATAATGATCTCCTCTCACCTCTATATGCCGTTACTGTGGAAACTGATAAGTTCCTGAGGCTCCAGGATGGCGTTGCCCTGGTAACGCCACCATCACGTCCTGCTGCTGAAGAAAGAAGGGAAGCTCTCTAAGGAGTTGTTTTTTTGTTTGTTTGTTTGTTTTTTAATCTATCCACCTTATTCTTCAAGGTGGAAGTAAGCCTATGGGCGAGACTTCCAGTTAATTAGCCGCTATAAGGAAATAACGAGAAGAATAACAACACGCCGTAAACAGTAAAACTTTTTGCACTACAAACCAGTGTGTTCATAATTAAGATAATACATTAA
>NW_015777132.1:0-948 GCF_001515625.1 Sinocyclocheilus rhinocerous | reverse complement strand
AAAAAAATTATTTTATTAATGTTACTATAAAGTCAAGTCTCAAGTCAATGGATCCCAAGTCTAAGTCAAGTCATTTTTTTATTTAGTCAAGCAAGTCACAAGTCCTTATATTTGTGACTCAAGTCAGACTCAAGTCAAGTCATGTGACTCCACCTCATTTTATTTGTAAACAAAAACAAAGAAGGTTATCAGTAAGATAATGACCATTAGGGGGAGTTAGAGAACAGGGAGGCTGATGTGAATATACCGGTATATGTGGAAGTGTAATAAATAAGGATTTTTGTTTACAAAATGGTGTGATTGACAATACATCTGGTAATGAGGATTAAAGCCTTTTGGGATGAATACCCTTTAACATGGATTGTAGACAAACACAGGCATACGGGACACCCCCACAGCCCCTGCACTGCATGGGGGCCCCTTGCCTTTAGTGGTTCCCCGTCGCAGGACATTGTAAAAGGCATTCACAAATCACACAGAATGTTTTTGCTTTGAAAAATGCGGCAGTGGAATTTGGAAAAAACACAATGTCTCTTTTTTAAACTTTTAAAAGTCTTTTGACTTGAGCGCCGCATTTTTAGAATGCTGTGTCATTAAAACACTGCAAAAGGTGCAAGACATGAGCACAAAGGTAGTGCAGTGGACTGGAAAAGTGTGTGAAAAAATGTTTAACTTGGCTTAATGTTCTAAAACAACAACTAGGGAAAATCAATTTTCTCTCATATTTCACTTGTCATAAACACTATACTTCTAAGACAACGGCACTGTATGCGAAGTCTAAAGAGCCCAGAAAATGAATGCAACACACAAAGTTTTACGTTAAGCGCTTACCTCCCACTTTAAAAACTGGTAATGTGCAACTGTTATGTTAAAGAACTATTTCTACCTGTTCTTACCCTTAAGTTTAGTTTTTAACTTTACCTGTAACGGATGCAACTGCTGAAAGAT
>NW_015777131.1:0-948 GCF_001515625.1 Sinocyclocheilus rhinocerous | reverse complement strand
AAAGGATGTGAAGCAGCCGGTTCAGAGTCATAAATTACAATTATTATTTTTTTTTATGGATCACCATACTTGGCCACATGTCATATGTCACGCCACATGTCACATGTCATGTCATTTATACCGAGTGTCAGCCCGCTAAATCCATAACCCCGCGCTTCTGCTCTGTGGGGAGGCTGGAATTTGAACACCTGTGTAACTACAAGGACAGAGCTGAAACCCATCCGTCAAAATAGCTTATCGCTAATTCCAAGCAGGACGCTTCAAAGACATCTAGAGTCACCGATTGACAGTTAGCTTATGTTTATACACAGGTCTGGACCATCACAACGGCTTTAGAGTTCACTAAAGAACTGTTTCTGGCAGTCAACACTGGTTTGCAAATGGCCACTATTAAAAATTCTAAATAACCATACGTTATTTTGAGATGATCATTTAAATTTTGATAATTGAAATGGATAGAACACCTCACCAAAAATTTAAGTTAAATTTACTCACCTTAATGAAGTGTCATTTTAGTATTATTTTATACTATTATTGTGTTTAGTACTATTTTGAACTAGCTTTTATTTTTAGATTTTCATTTACATTTTAGTTTAGTTAGTATTAGTAAATTTATTATGCGCTTTTGTCATTTTATTAATTTTTTATAGTTCTATTTAGCGTTCATTTATATTTACTTACATTTTATTTTTCAGTAATTTTATAACTTTGAACTTCAGCTTATTATATTTCAGTTGGTTGGCAAAGCAGCTTTTCTATTTTTTATTTTTTAAGATTATTATTAGTAGTAGTAGTAGTTTTTCCATCTAATATTTTTTTATTTTATTTCTGCTTTAGTTTAGTTACCAATAACACCAATGCCTTCATATCAATGCAAACCCATATGTCTTGCTTTCATCTTTTAATAAACTCAAAAGGAGAATTTTTAAAGAATGCCCCAGTCACTGC
>NW_015777130.1:0-947 GCF_001515625.1 Sinocyclocheilus rhinocerous | reverse complement strand
TAGAGGAGAAAACCAGGCACTGAGAAAGAGACAGAACGAGAGGGAGGCAGTGACAGAGAGAGAGAGAGAGAGAAGGAGGAGGGGTGTTCTGGCTGGTTTGACAGCAGCCCATTCATCCTCCATGCTAGAGGAGACAAAGTGCTGGCTGGCTCAGGACAGGCCCCATAAATCACCTTCCATAAGACACACTACCTACTGCTTATTACATTCAGCATGACAAAGCCTCTCTCCCTTCCCCTTTTTCTGTTTTCTCATCTCCACTCCTTCTCTCTATTCATTCTGCCTTACCTTTCCTTTTCTCTGTGCTTGTTTCCTTTTTCCGTCATCTTGTCTTTCCTGTCTCACTTTCCATAGAGGTGCACTAAAAAAAATCACTTAACGAAATGAATAGTATTTAAAAAATATTTTAAATCATGTATAATCACATTAAAGTAAGACTCATATCATTAGCCTAATAAAAGCTGATTTATTTTACATGCATCAAGTCACCTCATGGGGGCGACATGTTGAGATCACCTGACCCGCTGTCTTTTAAATCAGTAACCTTCTTGTTATTTGACAGTTTTACTGGCACATCTTTCCACGTAATGAGAATGAATGAGGATCCAGACTGTCAAGCTTTAAAATGACAGAAAAGCACCATAAAAGTATCATAAAAAATATTGTCTGCTATGTTCCATGTCTTCTGAAGCCATAAAAGAGCTTTATGTGATGAACAAACCCAATTTTAAGTCATTATTCCCTGAAAGTTATACTATCTGTTAAAAAAATGGAGCCTGTAGATGGAAACTGTCAGGTTTAACAAACGTGTGTCATGTGATGCAGCAAATCTGAATATGCAGAAGTGTAGTGGGATATCTGAGAGCTACAGTGGAGGTATATGAATAATGGGAACATTTTGATTTATTTCTCAAACAAAGTTATCATATGGCTTTAGAAGACTTGGA
>NW_015777129.1:0-947 GCF_001515625.1 Sinocyclocheilus rhinocerous | reverse complement strand
TTTACATTTTATAATATCAACCTTTCATCTTTCATTATCGGCCGTATCATGCAAGTAAGTATCAGCTTGAATATCAAATATCATAGGTTCCCACATGTCTTGTGACCATTTGTGGCATGTTGGGACATCAGCATCTCATGCTGATGACCAACATATAAAACTCTGCATAAGCTGGTCTCTTCAACTCTTCATTTCCGCTCTCTATTTCTCACACACTCTCCCTAATTGTTGTTCTTCTGTATAAGGTGTGAGCGGTTGGAAGAACAGCTGAACGACCTCACAGAACTCCATCAAAACGAGACCGGAAACCTTAAACTGGAGCTAGCCAGCATTGAAGAGAAGATGGCCTATCAAGCTAATGAACGAGCACGAGATATACAGGTACAGACCTACATAAAAACACTCACATACACTTATGTAAAGCGCTCAATAAAAGGAATACCAGCCTAATGTTACTCTGTGTTCTAACCATAAACAAATGAATGTTGATAAATAAATGAAGTTATTTCATTTCATATAAAAAATGATAAAACAATGAAGTTATCTTTTTCCATGTTAATTTGAGCTTTAGTCCTAACCAGCCACAACCACAACAACCCACAGTAAAATCTTACTCCACTTAACGGTATTTTAGACACCAAATATTCTGATTTTGATAATGACGGAACTTGGACCATAGTTGGCTAACAATGCTCTTGGGAAACGCACCCTTGGTTGGGATGCTCACATTTGTGAGTGTAATTATTGCTTTTAGTTATATAAACAATGAGTTAATATCGAGCACTTACCTTTTTAGACATTATGTGGTCATTTAGTTTGTCAAGTTTTCTGTAGATCTTCACCAACGCAAAAGGTTCCAAAAGTGCTCTATAATCACTCCAGTTTTCAAGGAGCCATTCTATTAAGGCTACGTCCACCTGAAGCCAGAGCTTTCCCTATCCAATCTC
>NW_015777128.1:0-947 GCF_001515625.1 Sinocyclocheilus rhinocerous | reverse complement strand
GTTTGTCTGTTTATTTAGTCTGTGGAGGTGATGGGAACTGAGCATTGGCCACTGCCAATTTTCTCCACACTGAGAAAATATTCATGTGGACAGAGAGCAGAGTCAAACAGACTCGGGGCCAACAGATACAAGACCCATTTCGCATGAAACACATTTCCAAATCGAAAAACCCAGCAAAAACTCCTTCAGCTCTCTCTTCTTTAAAATGCATGGTGGATAACCGAACTGAAGAAACCATGTCTGTAACAAGCCAGCAGTCCTTTTTAGCTATTCTAAGAGTGTGGTTTCAGAAGCAAAGCTAGGTAGTTGCATCCCAAGAGGATAACGAAACCACAACGCAACACTGAATTAAAATGATTTCAGACTCTTAAAACCACTGAAGGATTGAATCAGAATCAACACTCAAGGTCTCAGGAAGTTAATTAAGGTTTGTCTGAGGTGAACCTCCAAGTCCCTAAACGTGCGAGTGAGGATAATTTTAAATCAGACTAAAAAGGATTGAACAAAACGTTTATTTAACAGAAAATGTTAATCAGTTCACCACAACATGACTGACATGTTAAAATATACATTCTGAACAATTATTTTACGTTGAAACATATTTAACGACACATGAACACATAACCAAAACAGCAACTATACACTGAAAATTAGACTGCACAAATGACAATTTATTACAGATTAAACAAAGTTTTGTAAAACGAATACAGCAGTATGTGTACATCACATGTAGTGCTAGAACAAGATACATATTCCCCATTTTAGTGCAATATATGTAGCACAGCTATATGCATTTACAGAGTGGGGGTGGGAAATGCCACCCAAAGAGCTCAGAGGAAGCAGTTGAGCTTTTAGGCCTCACACGGAGATGTGGGGCCACCCACTCACAGGCCGATTTTGTTTATTTTCATCCTTTGAGGTAAACTGTTCAGTGTGAGCTGTTTATT
>NW_015777127.1:0-947 GCF_001515625.1 Sinocyclocheilus rhinocerous | reverse complement strand
TTGTGTGTTCCCCGGAGGAAGAACCCATGCTTATGTGTTCCCCGGAGGAAGAACCCATGCATGTGTGTTTCTCAGATAAAGCACCTGAGCCTGAGTGTTTCCCAGAAGAGGAACCCATGCTTGTGTGTTTCTCAGATAAAGCACCTGAGCCTGAGCTTTCCCCACAGGGAGCACCCGTTCTGTCCCTTCAGCAATACAATAAATGTGCTCCACACAAAAAACAGCACACAATAAAGTACGCAAAGGTAGAGCAGAAGCCTCAAAGAAGGAGAAAAAAGAAGAACCAAAGGCAGCAGGTAAGACCTTGCCCAAGCTCCCAGCCTAATCTGAAAAGGAAATATGCATGCAGCAGAGACAAATTGCTTTTGTCCCTCTTATGTTTCATTTTTTTAACTTTCCAACCACTCATGTTGAAATGGTAGAAGCATTGCATGACTATGTCTGTTTTTTATTTCAACAGGACAACCTAGATGTATGTCAGCTTCCAAGGAGGAAAAATACGAACAACAGAGGTCAAAGCGTCTTTCACCTCAGAGCCTGTCCATGCAGCCATATTTATTTGAGAAGTCAGCAGTGGAGACAGCAAAACTTTTGTGCCCGTCAACTGCCAAATGCAGACCAAATGCAAAGAGCTAATTGGAACCCTTACCCAACTGCCTGTCCACGGTCCCAACCCAGTTTGTGGAGACAGCAAAACCCGCATACCCATCAAAGAGGACCAATGCATCTGAGGCAAAGAACTCTAAGACTTCCCCCCAGAGCATATCCATGGCCCCAGTCCACTTTGTGGAGGCAGTGGAACCCTCGTGCCGCTCAATCACGATCATCAGATCTGGGACAAAGAGCTCAGAGAGTTCCCCCAAGGGCACATCCATGGTTCAAGCCAAGTTTATGGAGGCAACAGAATGTTTATGCTTCTCAATCACAACCATGGCATCTGGGGAAAA
>NW_015777126.1:0-947 GCF_001515625.1 Sinocyclocheilus rhinocerous | reverse complement strand
TGTTCCCTTTGAGCCTACTGCTATCTAAGATATGTTATATATAGCTGTTATCCTCAGTCTCATGACTGGCTCTTACACAAGCTGCTTGTGACGGGCCAGGCTTTGAATGCTGCCCATGCCAAATGCAGATGAAGCTAGTGGCTCTCTCCTAAGCCTCCTTCCCCAGAAACAAAGACAGACATGCACACATGCGGCCCTTCGAGACACATCCTGATTGGGCTGTTAAATGGATTCCCTCTTGACTCAATCCATAAAAAACTTGGGTGTAGTAGCTAGCAGGCCTCAAACCGGAAGGATTTTGTAGCACCATTTCACCAGTAGCGATGGGTTCATGAGGTGCGCCGTACATCCTGTTGACCTCTGTTGACTGTTTGACCCTTCGCCCACATGACGGTAAATGAAATAAAGATGTTAGACTGTAGTAAACAGAAACTACTGACCGCGATTCTCCTGAATGAAACTCCAAATTGGTAGCGCACCCCACTGCCTGAAACAGAACCGATTAAATTAGCTCTTCGCATATAGTCTTTAGAGGAGATTTCCGCCAAGACCCATACTGCAAACCCAAATTAACAGCAGACCGATTGAAGTAGGGCAGTTAAAGGAAGATCTGGGCCACTCATGTACAGTTGAATGAGACCGCTAAAAGGCAGATTCATGACACCTTAGTCTCAGGTCTGGCCTTTCTTTTCTATCCGTCTAGGAATTAACTGTCTGCAGTGTCTACAACCTCGCTATCCCAGCAGGCCACCTTTATCTTCCCCATTCTGAAACCAGCCTAGCCCTTTAAATCGAGTGCTTATTGAACCCATTCATCCTTCAGACCTTTGCTAACAATCCCCATGTAGTAAACTTCCACACACTCTGTTAGACTTCCTAGACAAAGTTTTGCAATCAACTGTTGAGACATTGGTTGATGCAATCAAAAATGACAAAAATTCAACTTA
>NW_015777125.1:0-947 GCF_001515625.1 Sinocyclocheilus rhinocerous | reverse complement strand
ATTTTTTATTGAGTGGCAGAAACGGGCTTCCTTTAAAAACTTCTCTGTTTTCAGTATGTCATTGTCATATGAACATACCCTTAGTCAAAGTTTCATGCATTAACAACAATAATAATTTGGTTGAACATGAGTATTTTACGCCCTTTGTTTGGGAGGTTATTGTTGGTTCTGCGCCTTTAAGACTTTAATATGTAAATGACTTATTTTGACTGGCTAACATCTGCATCCCAAATAACCTGTTTGTTTTCCAATAGTTATGTGCTTTGTGTATTTTCTACGCTAATTTGAGTACTAATTTAATGGTTTTTAACAGTATTTATAAATGCTATGCATTTTGTGATATATAAAAGTTATACTTAGAGTTTGGAGTCATTAGCTTACCATCACACTTCAAGACAATTTACAGAAGATTTTGTGTGCTATCTATTATTATTGCATCATTACTTTGTTAACGTCAGGACAGTACTGTTTTATATAATATTAGTATTAGTATTACTATGTATTCTTATGCTTATTAAAATATTACATCATTAGCTTAACAAAATGTTTAACAAAAAGTCAAGAAAATGTACCTAATACTTGTGTGCATATTTGTTTGCTTCTTATTGCTTCATCAGGTTAGAAACACGCTAATACAAATGCTTTTTTACCCAGTATCTGTGTGTTTTATGCATTTTTATGCTTAGCATAAAAATTGGCTTAGCAACATGCTAACATCAAGACTATTTACTATTTGTCTGTTTTGTATTTGTATGCATATTAATTGTTTCATTAGCTTATCAACACATCAAAATCTACTGTGATTGAGGTTCTGTCTATATAGAGGCTCAAAATCAAATCACATTTAAACATTAAACATGCAGGTTTTCACTTCTCAAGATGTTAACTGATGGACTGGAGTTGTGTGGATTCTTGTGATGTTTTTATCAGCTGTTTGGACTCTCATT
>NW_015777123.1:0-931 GCF_001515625.1 Sinocyclocheilus rhinocerous | reverse complement strand
ACGTACATACAGACACACACACACACACACACACACACACACACAAATAGAAAACAATACATGTGAAATTGGGGGTAAAAGGTTTTTGAACGCAGATGTTGCATTACACTGTTTAATTTAAAGCTCTGTGAATTTTTTCACAGTTTTTTTTTCACCTCTTGGGTCCCGGTACACAGCGCCGAGCTGACAGTACTTATTTTAAGCATTTATTTGGTGTTTTTTTTTCTTTTTTTTTCACGGCTGCATCTTCATCTTTCTGTCTTTTAATAATGTAGAGTTCACGCATCAGAATGATCTTCACGTTCTCCATCTGAGCAGGTTTCCTTTCTTTCTTTCTCTGCCTTTTTCTTTCTCTTTACAGCTCTTAGATTCTCTGACAGCATCTGTCAAAAATATCCGGCTTTACAAAAACACAAACATCCAGTGAAAAACCTTTAATTTGAAGACCACACAACTAAATTTGATGGTTAAGCCATTTTGTGTTCCATTATATGAACTGAAATATAACATTCATTAATAAACTGTGGAATTTGTGTAGTTTGAGCGGGGGATCCAAAACTCAAAGAGCACATTTGAAATCTGGAATTTTTTTTTTTATTTTTTTTTTTAATTGTATTAAACCATTTTTTTGAATTTTGGAACTTTTTTTTTTTTTTTGCTCATGTGACTCAACAAAATGATCAGATTTTTCTTAGAAGATTCTTTAGAACCTCTTGTGCCAACATTCCAGAATTACACACACGTTCTCAATATTAAATGAAGATCCACTACTATGCTCTTAATATCATAATCAAGTATCCCTTAAACATATTTTATTAAATTGTGCTGGCTTTTTGGAAATTATATTACTAGGTAAACACCTTCGAAGAAATTTTTAACAGAGTCAACCCTAAATGCTTTTTAGTTTTTTTTTTTTTTTTTTTTTTTTTTT
>NW_015777122.1:0-945 GCF_001515625.1 Sinocyclocheilus rhinocerous | reverse complement strand
ACATGATCCTTCAGAAATCATTCTAATATGCTGACTTGGTGCTCATTGTTACATTCAGGACTGGTAATCATTATTTCAAATGTAATTTCTATGAGACTTGTGTTTTATAGCCTGAAGTAAGATTTATTTTAGTAAGAAGGCCTCTTACAATGATAAGGTCCAAGGTTTGATCTATAAAAATGATCTATCTAATCTAGAAATAATTAATGTGGGAACTTCTATAGATGTAACTTCTCTCATTCAGCCAGCACACATTATTAATGTATAAAATACAAAGGCAGAAAACATTGTGTGAAACATTGTGAGCAAACAAAATTAAATGAAATGTGCGTCAGAAAGTGAATACAATTCTACATCATTACATTTGCACTCATATTCAGCTCATAGCATCAGAATAGCTAAAAATGTTTATTTGCTGTTTTGCATTTAGGGAGATTACACTCCTCGCTATAAGTGTCATGTGTGTGAGCAATGCTTCACCCGGGGGAACAACCTCACTGCCCACCTACGCAAGAAACATCAGTTCAAATGGCCTTCAGGACACCCGAGATTTAGGTATGAAGACTTCCTCCTTCCTTTTAGTCTGGTCTCCTTTTGCTTTTGATTTCAGAAAGCTCTTTCTAGTTTTGTCTGTAATAAACATTAGATGGTCTTTCTCTTATGGGGTGTTTGTCTCAGTTTAAGATTGTTTTTGTTGCTGATTTCCTCAACCTTCACTCCTGTTCAAAAATTTCTGATCGGTGAGATTTTTATGGTTTTGAAAGAAGATTGTTAAAAAATAGTCAAAAGCAGTAATATGGCGAAATTTGATTGCAATTTAAAAGAACTCTTTTCTGTTTTTTAATACAATTTAAAGTGTAATTTGTTCCTGTGATGGCAAAGCTGAATTTTCTACTTTCTGAACTTTTTCAACTTTAGTTAGTCTGTAATGTTGCTGTTTGAGCA
>NW_015777121.1:0-947 GCF_001515625.1 Sinocyclocheilus rhinocerous | reverse complement strand
TTAATGACAGAATTTTAATTTTTGGGTGAACTAACCCTTTAAAACTTCATTAAGAATTTATTTAGAAATGGTACAAAATTCCAAAAACATATTTGAATTAAAAACAAGGATAGCCATTATAGAACACAAGAAAATATTTTAAATGAGAAAGCCAACCAGATTACATATTTGAAGACAAAGATGATGAATACTGAAAGTCTAAATATTTTGTAACTTAATACTGAAGTAGTACAACTTCAGTTTGTACTTAGTACAAAGTATTGTGTACTTTTGGAAAATATAATTTGGGGAGTCCATGTGATTTTTGATATTTTTGGTTCGTTGCTATAATTTCCACACTGTTCATTCATGGGTCCTGTCATTTTGAAACATATCAAGTATATATATCAGCACTGATTTATACTTGATCTACGATAATACCACAGGATGTTAATATTATTTGTATTTCATTTAAATAGGAACTAGAGACTCTTGACAATGGAAAACCATATGCAGTCTCCTACACTGTGGACGTGCCCATGGTGGTCAAATGCTTGAGGTGAACTTTATGTCCTTATGATGAATTGTCCTCCACAGTGTTTGCTAGTTGAAACTGAAATTGGTGTATGGCATTTCCTTAATAATTGCTTTACATTAATATCCCATTGCACATTTTAGTCTGAGGAAACTCAGTCCTTTCTCTGAGTTGCATAATTAGTGTCTTGCATTGTAGATTACTAATCACATCTGAGCAGTTCTACAGATTCCAGCACTAAAAAAAATATTTTGACCCAAATTTAAGATTTGTGTATTTGAATTGCATGTAAGATGACACAGTTTTACCTTACATTAATGAACTTAACGTGATGCAAGTGTCAGTCATACATAAATTATACAGGATTTCTGGGATAGTACTAATAAACTAATAAAATGTGTTTTAAATACACAGTAACCAGATTTATCATCAA
>NW_015777120.1:0-947 GCF_001515625.1 Sinocyclocheilus rhinocerous | reverse complement strand
TTCTGTAAATATATTGATAGCTTTTGTTGAATGAAAGTGTCAGTTTTCGCTCCTTGTGGGGTGTTTTAGCATGCTATTGAAAACCATCTGTTAATCTTTTAAAATTATCGTGTGAAAATAAAGACTATGACTTGTACATGCCATCGAAACATAAGACGGTGAAGTGGAGTTATTAAAAGTGGATAGATTTATTATTTTTTTTAAAAGAAAAATGTAACTTGAACAGATAGTATGTGAATTGTGTATGAAACGCTTAACAGAGAAACGGTGAAACTCTGTTAAAAATATCTAGAATGAGCCGAGAATGAAGCACTGTGAAATTAATCAGTTATTAGGATACATAGAGCTCTGATGTTCAGTTCAAAGGACAGCTTTATATAGCATTATATGATTTTAAGAACAAGGTCCGCAAAAATTTTAATAAAGCAAACAATAACTGACATAAGCTGCATTTTTCTGTTTTTCTTAGTCACTCATAAGCATTTTGCAGATGCAGTCAGTATTTGATTTGTAAAATATATAAACACATAATCTGCCTGTTTGTAAGAAATCATCGTAGGTTTTTTAGCGCTGCATCGAAATCCTAAAATCACATTCATGAAAAAATAACGTGACTATGTCAGATTCCTATAATATGTTCATATAATACAATCTGTGTGACTAAGTAGAAAATAGAATATCAGTACTGTGGCGTTCAAATCTGCTCCATCTACGTACAACATATTTCTATGCAGATTTTGATGTGCTCACACTCGGATCCTGATGTTGTTTTTGCTGAACTGAAATCAAATTGAGTTAATTTTATCCTCAGTCTGTGCATTTAGATTTTTACTAGTGGTTTCTGGCAATTCACTCTAAATGGGAGTATTGTAGCTCTAATTAATCTGAATTAAACTGAAAATGTTGCAAGTTTTGTACAGTAAAAGCCAGAACACCCATACAAATGT
>NW_015777119.1:0-947 GCF_001515625.1 Sinocyclocheilus rhinocerous | reverse complement strand
TCATTCGCAGACACAAACGTGCCCTCAGCGGCTGGCAGCAGATTACTGCAATGAGAAACTCTTTATTAATACTGCAGAGCCAGAGCTTTTAATGATGGAAAAATGACGTAAAATCAGGCCTTGAGTCCAAATGGGTTCGAGTTTCTGGAAATGATCAGCCTTCAGTCAGACCCTCAGAAATATATCAGGTTGATGATTGAAGAGTTTTGTGATTTGTAGTGCATTTCTGGCCTAAAGGAAAGTGCTGAAATGGCTATCATGCAATGCCAAAACATGTCTATTTTGGCTGCCATGTTGGCATATATATATAGATATAGAGCATAATTCCTCTGAGAAGTGTTGTTTTCAACTTAAATATGACTCAAGTAAACGTCATCCTGTTTTAAAAGGCTGTAATTCCTCTTTCTAGACCGCATAAAATCCAACGTTTTGTGGCTTTTAGTTCCTATTCAGCCGCTTTTAGCTCATCTGCAGTAAATGCTAGAGTAGCTGCTATTAAAAGTTGACTAAATAAATGAGATACACATTTTAAATTGATCAGAAATATTAATAGTACAGTGTACAGTCCAGTGTTATTTTAGTGTCTCTTATAGTTTTGATTAAAATTTAGAATATTTTTATATTTTCTGATTTTATTTTCATTTTAATTTGTTGTTGTTGTAGTTAAAGGTTTTATTTTTTTATAAAGTTTTTAAATAGTTTAATAATTATTATTTATTTTAATTTCACGTTTTATTTTGATTTTTTTTATTTTAAAATTATAGATTTATTTCAATGTTATGTTTTTATAATTTTATACATTTTTAGTTAGTGCTTTATTTTGATTGTTTTTAGTTTAGAATTACTTGTTTATTTTATTTTAACTTTTTTTAGTAAGTGTTTTATTTTGATTTATTTTATTTTAACATTATGTATTTATTTTAATTGCACTTTTTTATAATCTTATA
>NW_015777118.1:0-923 GCF_001515625.1 Sinocyclocheilus rhinocerous | reverse complement strand
CTGGAGTGCTCTGATGGAAAAGGCCTATGCAAAGTAAGTGTGTGTGTTTATTCATCATAAATTACCTGCTACTACTTACCTGAACTATAATGCTGAACAATAAGAGACTGCGTCATCTGAAACCGTTGGTAAAGACTACCATAACCACAGCCTACAAAACATACAATGTTTATACAACATATCCATGACATGCCAACCAGTGGCGCTGATTTCTGCCGTATTTTGAAGGTTAAACGGCTCATATGAAGCTCTGTCGGGAGGTTCGACCACTGAGGGTTTTGAGGATTTTACAGGAGGCATCTCTGAGAACTATGAGCTGAGCAAAGCTCCTCCGTACCTGTTTAAGCTCCTGCAGAAAGCACTGACGCTGGGATCATTACTGGGCAGCTCCATTGATGTGAGTCCCATTCCACTTCTGATGGCTTTCAATTCGCATCATTTTGAGCTTTTAATTTCTCTAAAGCAAGAAAATCTAAAATACTGCATGAGTCTTCAGATCAATATTTTAGTGGATCTGTGGTCTAGTTAACAAACATGCTTTAGACACCTATGCTTTTATTTTCCAAGATCCAGGATAATAATTTCCTTGTGAAACCGAACAATTTGCATGTGCTCAGTGGGTGTTTTGCAGGCGACTTGCAAAGAATATTTGCCACATATGCAAATAGGTTAGACTCACCCATATTTAAAAGAAGGATTTTGTGTGTGGAAATAGCAAATGTTAGCTCACTTGTGGCTCACAATACATACCAGGAGTTTAAAGCATGACAATAATTATCATTGCTGTAATACATAATAAGTAGGGATGCACTGATATGAACATGTTGGCTGATAATTCTAATTATTTCTACTTTTAGAACCTGATAACCAATATATTGTCCAATATATATATATATATATATATATATATATATATATATATA
>NW_015777117.1:0-947 GCF_001515625.1 Sinocyclocheilus rhinocerous | reverse complement strand
TCCTCAGGCAGCGTGTGATCTGTAGTGTAACCGAGGACAGATCTCACTTCACAGAGGTCACTGGGTTTATTCAGGTCTTGATAAAGATGAGCAGTGTCTGTATTTATTATTAGGCTCTGATGTCGAAATTCCAGTTAGGGCATCAGCATTCATCAAGATGTAGGTGTTTCTAAGAAAAAAGGAATTTATTCTGTACAGTCATGAGAATATGAGGTTGTGGAGGTTGTTTTTGCTTTCAAAAATGTAAATGAATAACAATAATTGCTAGATTTTTATTTTATAATTTTTTTTTCAGAAGAAAATAGGAGTGGTCCTTGCAGGTGGAACAGTCACCACCTTGATGCAAAGGTGTTTTGGGTGGATGCCAACACATGATGCTATCGTGTTATTATATTAAAATGTATAACAATAACAATCTGGTCTCTGGAAAAGACTCCGACCTCTACTTTAACATCAACATCAAATCAATGGAGTTTGGGCTTTATTGTCTGTCAGGCAAAAGCTGTAAATTTATAAAAGTAATAGCACAATTATCCTTAAGTTGCACAACTTGAGGTATCATTTATGTCTGTAGCACAAAATACTCAAGACATGTTATGCACCTCAATTCAACACATAGTCTGTGTGAATACCCTAACCTTTAAGTATGAGCAATAGTAAAATGTCATGCTTATTAGCACACTTTTTACCACATTTTCTTTGCTGATTGTGGAATTTCGATTTAAATAATTCTGATTTACACAATGTAGTATTGTTTATTTAATTCTCTAACTGATATTCAAAAGTATTTTCAAATTAACCAAAATATGCTAAAATTACCATGCAATGGTCATGGGGAAGTGTAGAATTACATGAATGGCAAGATGCTTCTTCTGCAGACGAAAATTCCACAGGTCTAACTGTATAACTGTAATAATAATAATAATGCAAGTAAAATTTGGTCAAAT
>NW_015777116.1:0-947 GCF_001515625.1 Sinocyclocheilus rhinocerous | reverse complement strand
TTTTGATCAAATAATTGCAGCCTTGGAGAGACTTCTTTCAAAAACATTTATAAAATCCTACTGAGCCCAAACTCTTGAATGGTAGTGTATATGAAGGCAGGTTCCTGGGACAAACTGACTTGAGTGTCTGCTTAAGTGTGTTATTTGTAGTTTGACAATACTAGAAACATGGGGGAATTCACTAAGAATCAGTTGCACCTGCTGATAGCAACATGGTTTCAAAATTTGACTCAGAAATGAAATCATGCAAATTAGACAATGCCACAAAAACGCCTACAAAAAAATCAGTTCTGGACACAATGTGCATCCAGCTCTGAGTGGTAGGTTGTAGCGGACACAGCAGCAGAGTCCTGCACGCGGGCGGGTAAATTTATGTAATTTATGTAATGTGTTCACGCTGTCTGAAGACCGCTTAACGGCCCTTTCATACGGGACGCGGTGGAATGGCCTCGCGGCTGCTGCTTTCTCTCGAAGTGGAAGCGTTTTGTGCAGGACAATGCCATAGTTGCAAACAACAAGAGGACATTTTATTCTACTAATGGAACTTTATTATCTCTGCTATTTATCATTTCATGGGACTATGACTAGTGTAGTTTTCATGTCAGACACAGCTAAAAGTGACATTTTACATACCTGGTACACGTACACGCATGCTCTGGATTTTTTCTTTAAATCTCTGTAAAAGATTTTTGATGGATCATACAACTCTGAGAATTCCAATTCCAATTTAAATGATCTTCATCAGGTTTTCTCCACGCCGCCAGCAAAACCGCCTGCTTTCTGCACGTCTCCCATTGAAATGATGTAGACACTCACTGAGTATTGTAGCCAATCTTGCTGCTACTGATTGACAGCTGTAGTGGTTAGCCTATATTAAAGGGAGCGCTCTTTGCTTGCTTTCTGCATTTAATCTATTCACAATTTGACTAAAAGTTTTAATAAGTGAG
>NW_015777115.1:0-947 GCF_001515625.1 Sinocyclocheilus rhinocerous | reverse complement strand
AAAATTACAAACTGTATGACGCATCAAGGTTTTAGAGAAGTCTTTGTGCAACAGAAAATCTAAAAGCTCTAATCAAAGCAACCTAATGACAATGTCTTATTAATTATGATGATTATAGGGAACTCAAATGCTTAAGAAACTAGATTTTTTACATTTTCTAAGGAAATTATGCTAGGGTCTTGTGAGTGGTTGCCAAGGAGTTGCAATGCAGTTGCTAAGATATTCAGATATTCATAATATATTTAAAATGCCATTGCTATGATATTTTGAGTGGTTTCTAAGCATTGCTAGGAGTAAGTTGCTATGTCTCTGTGATATTCTGATCCCTAGATATGGCTCAGATTCTTCAGTGTAAGCCTATGGGATTTTTTCACCATTTTATAGTCCAATCCAGTCGCATACATCTCATCAAGCATCACAAATTGAAGTATCCTTCATATCTGTAGCACAAACGGTTCGGGCGACTTGATGCCCCAAATTTGAATACTAAAAGTTACAGGCTGCCTTAGCAAGCACCACTTTAACTTGCTCCATCAAATCATCTGTCTCAACTATTACGATCCATCGGCAAAGCAACATCCACACTGTGCAAGTGAAATGGGTTTGTGAGAAACAGGCAGGTGTCGTGAAAAGACACTCCAAGAGTCAAACGATTAAGAGTGCGGTTGTTCAGCCAGGAAGCCCCTTGGGAAATCTGCTGGGAATTACTTTGGAGGCAGAGGCTGCATATGCAGGGAGAGTAAAAGCTTTTTAATGAGGGCATAATCGGCACTTTGATTAAACACAAGAATGACAACCAACCTCATATTATGGGGACAAACAACTACCCTCCCACTCCGGCCCCACTTGGTGGCAAGCTAATGCTCTACACGCAAAAGGTAATGGCTCTGGCCGGGTTCACGCTCAGAATGTTCCGGTAATCTGGGTTGGCCTTAGCCAGAGGGCTA
>NW_015777114.1:0-947 GCF_001515625.1 Sinocyclocheilus rhinocerous | reverse complement strand
TATCACATGATCCTTCAGAAATCATTTTAATATGCTGATTTGCTGGAAAACAATTATACACTTTTGCAGTTATAACATTTTCATTCAATTTAATGCATTCTTCATTAATTTCTTCCTATAAATGACATATATAAAGATTTATAGATTTTCTAAATACATATTTAAACTATCTGAAAATATAACAAAAGAAAATCTGATTTCTCATGACATGACTTGATGTGATCGTTCTATAAAGCTGTTGAAACAACTATTGTGTAAAATGACCTAAGATTATTCAAATTTAAGAATTTGGCCATACAACCCACCATGGTATTTACAATTTCCTTTGTAAATGTCTAAAAACCGTGGTACTTTTTCATAGGAGCTGTTCACCACCCTAAAACAAGTGCTTAAATGGAACAAAGATGTACAATATTACAAAGCTAATTCTGATTCATCCTCATTCTCCTCCCACAATCACCTGCACAGAAACAAACAAATCATGCGTGTTGGAAGGCTTTCTGTGGTCTTAATCACTGTGTGTATGCAGCGAGGTGACTCATCCTCCACTGTGCTCTCATCATCCTTTACCTGATTCTTACAGAAACTCTTTAAACCTGACAACATCTCCAGGGACTAACAGGGGTCAAATGAAGCCTGCAGAAACACGACGTGATTATGGAAATTCCCCTCACAATTGCTGCAGACGTGTAAACAGCCCTGCTGTTGATTCTGAACGCTGTGTTTACACTCATTCCAGAGGTTCAGTTCTCATCACAGGCCGCTGTTGTCCTCTGTTCACTGCCTGCCATCTAATCAATAAATCACAGCACAGGGGGACGATTTGCTCATGCACATTAACAAATAAAGACCTTCATGAACACTGCTGATTCTACAAACACACGATAGATGGAGTATGTTCATCTAGACCTGTATAAATCACTATGTGAACCTAATGACATCATACA
>NW_015777113.1:0-947 GCF_001515625.1 Sinocyclocheilus rhinocerous | reverse complement strand
TATATATATATATATATTATAGCCTACCCATACGGTCACGTTCAGAGGTGCATTTGACAAATTTCGTCACCGTCCGTCTTGATCCAAACATCAACTTTGGACTGTGATTTGGACCGTTTCTAAGTTTGATTATACGCGCAACACTGGATGTGTTATTTTTGGCCCATGCTACTTAAAATTGCAGCTTCACAAACCTTGTACAGTGAACTTAAAACAGTAAGTGATACTCATCACCTCTTCAGTTTAACAACATTTTATCATTCAAAACTCAGTGTTTAAGTGTTCCCCATTTTCTCATTTACAACCAATATTTTGAAATATTATAGTCTTGTAAAAACATATCTCAATAAAAAGTGTACTTATTTTCTTTTGTTTCCTAACATTAGATTCCATTTCAGCATAAAGAGACCAGAATAATATGGCAGTTACAGTTCAAAACTTTATTATACTTTAGTGATAATCTGGGGAGCCACGAACGTGAAATATCTTGGATCAGTTCGACTAACTGCTCAGAAGAACACGTGCAATGGAAATAAAATTAATTATAAACAGTATAAGGTTTTTGATCCCATTATCTTGCTGAACAAAATTACCATGTTCATTAGTTCCTTCTCTACGGTCTTCTGTATGGGCTTTTTTCTTCTGAATAAAAGTTTTATCAACTTGCATCCAAGAACGGTACGCTCAAAAATGTTTCTTAAATACTTCCACAAAACGCAAACTCGCATTCGCAAAGGAGAACCCGTTTCAAATACTTTAAATAATGGAACCTAATCACACGGATGGATAAACCTATCGTGACATTACCCAGTTTGGAGCTATACAAAGGCGTGGACCGGTCATCAGATAAAGCCATTCTACCCTGAGTTCCAAATAAACATTTTAAAACATTTTAACTATGTTAAATGTGTGTGCCTCCAGTCCTCCGATTGGTTTTATTGATTTAA
>NW_015777112.1:0-944 GCF_001515625.1 Sinocyclocheilus rhinocerous | reverse complement strand
GTTAATTTCTTGTTATTGGTTTTGTTTGTGTTATTGCTTGTCATTTATTTATCTGTTCTTATTTTATTACTTACTGTTTACTTGTCTTTTTTTAGTTAAAATAAATTCAATTGAGTTTGAGTGCTTGTGATTCTTTGGTTTAACCACCTGACATCACAGCTGGAATAAATCCTAGAGGAAGCACTGCCTTTATATCCAACTGAAACGAATGATAGCATCAAACAGATTTGGTTCCACTTCCACACCAAAAACTAGTGTTCTTTGAAGATACACATCTTTAGAGAGTTTAGAGAAACTTTTTCAGTGTAGAGAGAGTAAAGATGCGGTCACATTGTATGTTGTCAATATTGTAGCAATGCATGATGCATTGTTCACACAGAAATAACTTTCAACTTTTCAGAGCAGCTTTCGACACGGTAAATCAGTGAAAAACTTGAAATGGCTGGATTTTGCATGAGAAAAATCATTGAATAACAGTAAATGTGACCACATCTGAAGACTTGCACAAGAAAATCTTAGAAACATTTCATAATTTATTTTATTATTAGTTAATGCATTGGACATCAATGACTAACAATGAACAATACTTTTACAGCCTTAATCTAGATTCATGTCAATTTTACTACATATACAAGTTTTATAAATTAGCATTAGTTAATGTTCAATGAAAAAGTGGTAAAAGTGGTATATTTTCTTTTTGGTCAGATCCAGAAGGTGTGCAACAAGAAGCTGTGGGAGAGATACACCCATCGCAGAAAGGATGTTTCTGAGGAGAACCACAACCATTCCAATGAACTCATGCTCTTCCACGGTGTGTGAACCACTCATTCATTCACTGCTATTCTGATTAGGACTGCAAAAACTAATAGATAAAATCAGTAATATATTATTTGACAACAAAGTAGTTAAAGGGGTCATATGATGTTGCTAAAAAGAACATTATT
>NW_015777111.1:0-947 GCF_001515625.1 Sinocyclocheilus rhinocerous | reverse complement strand
TGTGTGAGTGAGTGAGTGTGTATGGTACTGATGTGTGTTGTGTGTTTCAGGAGCAGCGCTGGCTCTCTGCAGTGTTTGAGGCAGTGCAGCTGCAGCTTCATCCTCTCATCGATGCGTCTCTGGGTCTGTCTGTGTCTCGTCTGGCTCTGGCCGTGCTGTCGAAGGTTCAGACGGCTGTCGGCTCAGACAGCACTGGTTTACCTGTCAGCTACAGGTGAGTCTGACACTCAGGTGTGAGTTCGGAAAACTGAACCATTTGATGAATGTCATCTGTTTTATTGTAATGAAAAAATAAAATAAAAAATTTACTGCCAATACAGATGCTTTCCCCACTTGTTATTGGACTTTTTGGTTTAATTCATCATCTTTTCTGACATGTCTTGAATTTCTGTCTGTATTTCTGTCAGGTTTGTGTCTGTGTCGGAGCTGATCCGTGATCAGAGAACCGCCTGCTGCAGCAGCCTCTGCTGGAGCTCCGCCCACTACCGGGAACAAGCCAGGGGGGCGGAGCTAAAGCTGCCCGCTTATAAAGCTCTCCCTCGTGACAACCTGCTTCTGATTGGCTGTCTGTGTGACGGACGGGCCGCGGGGCCCAATGACGGGGTCTGGAGGGTGAGAGACGCGGGAGGAAGCCTAGCGTGTGCGGTGAGTTAATTGTTACCTGTTAATTGAAATAAAATATAAATGTAATATAAAAAACAAACAACAAAAAAAAAGTTGAAATTTTATAAAAATATAAAGGGGTCATGGATTTTTAAATTATTTTAATATATTCCTTGATGCTTACATCTAATGTTAATAAAGTTTTTTGCACAGAATTACAAATAAATATGTGGAAAAAAGATAATTTTCAACCCTCGTTCTGAACCTCTCTCGGAAACAGGCTGTTTTTAAGGCGGGTCCTTTAAAGGGGTCCTATTATGCTTTTTTACAAAGTCTTGATTTTG